>NC_061516.1:29337500-29375000 GCF_022379125.1 Scophthalmus maximus | reverse complement strand
CGCTCCTGCTCAGATAACTATCTGCTGGTTGGGGCGTCATATTAATTCTCATAATGACTTGCGTGCTCTTAGACGGTTCTCATTTTTGCTTGATTTTAACGCTCAAATCATATATTGGCATAACTTAGCAGCAACTAGTAGAACGTCATTAAAACCAACTTTCAGACTCGTGACGGGCGAGATCGTAATTCCTGCACTGAAAAATGAAAATCGTTCACCAGCTTAAAAAAAAAAAGACTTCAATTGGCAACACACAAATGAATTAAGTTTGTTCAACTCAAGGTTAACAAGTTGAGACGATCGATAACTTTGACTTGAAAAAATCAAAAAGCTGCTCGTCACCACCTCGTCTTCCTTCCTCTCCTCATCTGCTTCTTTGACCTTTCACACATCGGAAGAACAGTTCAAGTGACTGCCTGGTGTGTGTGTGTGTGTGTGTGTGTGTGTGTGTGTGTGTGTGTGTGTGTGTGTGTGTGTGTGTGTGTGTGTGTGTGTGTGTGTGTGTGTGTGTGTGTGTGTGTGTGTGTGTGTGTGTGTGTGTGGGGGTGGGTGGGTGGGTGCGGGTGGGTGGGTGGGTGGGTGGGTGCGGGTGGGTGGGTGGGTGCTCACTCACTGTCGGTAGCCACATCAGAGACCTCACTTCATGGTTTCAGATCAACCTCTGTCAGTGTCACGGTGCCAAACACAGAGAGGATCAACGGTGTATTTAAATGGAGTGGAGACATCTTGATTCGTTCAGAAAAAGAGAGAGACAAAAGCCAATTTAGTGCGGCTAGATACACCGACTTGAAAAAAACAAAAGAGACAACTTACGTGTGTGTGTGTTGTTTCTAGACACGTGACTCTGCCTTTGGCCAGACAGTTAAATCTGCAGGTTTGAGGTCTCTGCTTTGCCGCATGTCTGTAAGTTCACACACACACACACACACACTCAAAATCGTATTAATATGCCAGTCTTCCTGTTGTCTACTCTGCCTATCCTCAAGCTTTTGTGACTTTTTCACATCAAGGTCTCTTGTTCGATCTGTGACTTCTTCTTTAAAAGGTTATGATGTCCGATTTACATAACGGGATCAGTTCAACAACAAGAATACACACACACACACACACAAAAACAGAGTTGATACCCAGTTGATGCATCTGTCGCTATCTCACAGCTAATTCACCAGTCGGTCCATAGGCTGTTTGGGTAGAATAAACTCAAAAAGGCCAATTTGCATGAAAGACGCTGGTGAAAATGCACCATGTTTCTGAAGTTTTATGTAACTCTGCTTTTTGTCACCTCGGTTATTAAATACTCTTTTTTTCCTTCTTACCTTCATTTGGGTCGTGCTCCTTCAAACCTGTGACACTTAAACCTAACTATACTATTTAACTATTATAAAAATATACTTTATTGATTTAAATGGATAGTACCTAATGTAAAATATAATTCACCCAATGTAACATAGATAAAAGCAGAATTTACTATAATTCTGCTGCTCTGTATATATCAAATACAAGCTGCTGGGCTGGCTGCATTTGTTTTTATTGTTTTTTATTATTGTATTTAGACCTAACTATACTATTTAACTATTTAAAAAATATACTTTAATTGATTCAAATTAATAGAACCCAATGTAAAATATCAGATGGAAGCATTTTACCACCATGTAGCATATTATGCTACATGCAACTCATCGGGGGGGCACTGGGGGCAAGGTGTTGGTCACAGTCCGCTCATTGACAATATATTTATCATATCTGGAACTATTTGTCATATGCCATGTTGCTTAATGTAATAAAGTACTAAAAATGATCCTCCAAAGACTCTTGTTGTTTAGACTCTTGTCTGCTTCCGGTCGCACCGGTCAGCTGCACTTGTTAATATAAAAGGAGGTACCGGTTCTCAGCTGCCTGAAACATATGACTACACGACATATGAGAGAACACACCTGAAACTCTCGTCTATGACTCAACAGACCACCAGCTTTTATTTTTAGCTCTGCGTAGGCAAAAGCGTTCAGTCATGAGTCTGAGAGAGGGTTTCATTCACTCTCTCTCTCTCTCGACTCTCAGCGCTACCTAAAGGAAACGATAGTCTCTCATCCGGTCGCTTGCCTCGCTGCCTCTGAAATAAAGTGGAGGCCTGTTTTGATTGAGTTGATGATGTTTAAGTGGAAACTTGTGCTCTGCAAAAGAACATTTTGTAGGAGAGGACAAGTGAGTTTTCACAGAGCAAACGGAATTCTTATTCCAAAACCTTTAAGCGCTTGGCCTCTGGACCAGATGTGGTGACTGGAGCCGGTTTTCAGTGCGATTTATGATTATGCGTCGGAGACATGCTAATAAGCAAATCCGACTTCCAGACTTCTCCGGACCTGCGTGGGAGGAGAGACCTTTCAGGTTTCTGTCAGTAGGTTTTTAATGCAGGTCCCTGCGGCCTCCTGACTTCTCCTCCCCGCTTCCCCCTTCACAGAGATGCACTTCCTCTTTCTGTTCTTACTCAGAGCGGCTTGCCAGAGAGTCGATCATTTTCGGCCTGCAACTTGTGTACGACCTGTGTCACTTGTACCGTCGTGTTCCTGCCCCTGTCCTCCTGTGTGTACAGTACTGGAGTCCTGTGGCCAGTGACGACGATCACAGGAAAGAGACAGTGGATTACAGGCCATGAGACAGATAGAGAGTCTGACAGAGTTTTTAATGGGCGGGGGTTTCTGCAAAGAAGGAAATGGAACAGTGCAAATTAAGCAAGAAGTCACAGTACTAATATTATCCTGACTCAGATATAGACATTGATGAGACAGAAGAAATATCGTTGCACTTTTTAGACAGGCAGACCAACCAAAATCCTCTAAGTAGCCTCAATAGTTTTTATTATTTTTTATTCAACGTGTTTTTTAAAAGTCAACGTGTCCCATTGGTGAAACACACACACACACACACACACACACACACATGAACACACCGTCTGCAAAAAATGAGACGAGACTGTGCAGGGAAAGGTCTTTCGACGCCCTCAGGAAACAATGACTCTAAACTCAGGAGACAAACCGTCTCCTGTGCGGTGGTTAGTGATCAAAAAAGGAAAAAGAAAATAAGGAAAATTACCACATTGAACAGAAAGAAGACGCGATTCTCATAAAGTCCCCCAGATTGTCAGATAGATTTTGATTATATAATTCATTAAAAATAAAGTAAGTCAAATCTTTTAACTTTTTTTTTATTGACACCCTAGGATGAAATGCTGGTCGGAGGGATCCTGAACTTGTTTTGCTTTTAACGCATTCATTTGAATAAGATGCGTCTACACAGCCGCATTTTCCAATATAGATACTGTTAATCTTCATATTTTCATGCCCTTTAATAGGGCCGGTGTCCCGTGGGTGGAACAGTAGGTGGTATAAGGTTAGAGGTGGCAGTTGAGATAGCTATCGTTATAATCCTCCCACCAAAAATGCAATTTTTTAATAAAGGTCAACGCATTCATTCATTATTAAAAATGGATCTCAGAAAAGGTGGGCTTGTGCAGAATCACTTTTTCCTGACAAGAGTTTTATGCAGCAGTTCAAGAAAAACAAATGGCCTACATTTGATCGTGAGACATTCGTGTACTTTTTAATTGACCGCAACAATGACAAAGATAAGAGTCGGATCTGTTCGTGAATATACTTGATTATATATTTATATCCATGCACTTTTTCACAGCACTATAAGTCGGTGACCGTTCTACATTCTGCAGGCAGAAGGAGCTTAGATGATTTCTTTTCAAAAGCAAAAATTTATTAACACAGTTCACAACCAATGTTAAAATACAAATCTGATAAATATATAAATATGCAGAAGAAGATCTTGAAATCAAACAACAGCTGAATCCCAGTATAAACGACTGGTATTAATTTGAAAGAGGGAACAACCAATGACATCATTTTTCGTTTGTAGATCAGACAATGACAAACAGTCAACGCGCACAACATGAAAGCTGAACAGGAACATGACAAAGAAACAATGAGATGTTTGTCATATAAAACTGAAAAACTCGCCAAAACCTATAAAACCTCCCGAGCAGTGAGACACTGTCCGAGTTCAACTCTGAATGAATTTTCGAACACAAACAATCGCACTTTTGTCACCGTGCGTCACGTCCCCATCGATCTCTCACAGTTGTGACATATAATGCAGAGTGTGTCTGATGGTGTTTAGGTCAAACGGGGGAACGCTGACTTTTTGTGGAGACAGACAAGCTGCTGTGGTTCTTCTTTGAACAAATGTATGAAATTCACACACGTCGACTCAACTTGAGCTCGTGAGGCTCGTGAGAACAGAAAGTAGTGACCGAGGGAGAGAGGGTAAAGAACGGAGAGAGACAGAGAAAGGGGAGTTGGTCAAATGTCAGCGGGTAGTTCTGGACGTGCAGTTGAATTCTCCTCGGAGACAAAAGCATCGCTGTGGTTGTAATTCGTGAATGCGGAAGTCCTGCAGCATCACAACGTCGTGAAGTCATTTGCCACTGGGTGGAGCCAGGTTCAACAAGGGGCGGAATGGCGGGAGGCTGATTAAGCCTATGTATGAGTGTATGTGAGTGTGTGTGTGTGTGTGTGTGGCTGACAACACTCATTGACGAGTAATGAATTAATAGAAGCGATGATGGATGTTGCAACGACCAGTATCTACGTATGTGTAAGGATCGATGACGAATGTTGTTCAAAATTCAACCAATGATGTCACTGCATCACACACACGCAATGGAAATTCTTCATTGCAAAGTTATCATGTTCCGTATTAAAAAAAAAAAAAAATTCTCTGTTCTCCTCCCCCCCCCCCCCAACCTCACTGCCTTTCAACCCCCAGAGAGAGCACTTGCTGTGGGGGTGAAGCAGCGCAGAGAGGCCCCTCTGTCCTCTCTGTCTCATTAAAACAGTGAAGCTGTGTTCCGACTGGGACTTACGGGCAAAATGGAAAAGGAATGTGCATGTATGTGTGTGTTTGTCTATAGTCACTTTAGTATTGAAGCCTCTATATGTCTGCTTCAGCATGCCTGAGTTGTATTCTTGTACTGTATGGTTTCTTTGTGTTTTGAGATTTTGTGTTATACTGTGTCAATGTGTGTTAGTGCTGCAACATGCAGACAATACAGTTTTAAAGTTTTTCTGCCTCAGCAAACTAAAGATGGCAGTGAATTTATGCTCTCCTTTCTCACGCACGCACACGCACACACACACACACACACACACACACTTGGCGGATCATCTTGTCTCCATTGTAAAGTTTGTGGGTAATCAAGGCCGCTCGCAAAACCTTTAAAGACGGTAATTTGCACATAAATTTACACGACACATACAGTCAGTCACACTCTGAATACACACTTATTTTGTTCTGCACTCTGGGCGGTTACAGCTTCTTTTCACAGCTTATTTCTCTCTCTGTTTATTGTAACCACATGGACAACATTAGCTAGATGTGAATTTAACAAGCCCCAGTGTGTGTGTGTGTTTGTGTGTGTGTGGATGCAGGGGAACGTGAGAAAAGTGTCTCTGTGTTAATTGGCTTGTTATGATTGTACTTCACTGCCTCCTTTCTATACCTCCCTCTCTCCTGTCATCGTATCGTTCTCTCTCGGCCCACTTTCTTCCACTCACCCTCCGGTTGTTTCTCACTGTATCACCGAGGGGTCATCGTCGTCTTCCTCCAGTCGAGAAGGAGCCGGGGCCCGGGGGCTTCTACCGCCGCTGCCCAGGAGCGTCAGAGCGGGTCGGGAGGCCTTAGCGGAGGGAGGCCCCAGGGAGGAGGAAGAGGAGGCGGAGTGGGAGGAGGAAGAGGGCATCGGAGCCACGGTGGCCCTGACCTTGCTGTTTGTTCCCAGTTGGCGACTCTGGTTTTGCGGCTGAATGGGGACAACGCAGACCTTTTATGTTTCGGAAATACAAGTATACGCACAAGTTTTGAAAAACACTTAAGTTTGATGCTGCTAAGATTGGAATATAAACATAAAATAAAAGGTCAACTTTGATTGAATGATACAGTACAGCACAGGAGTCTGAATTTGGTTCATAAAAAGAGAAAAAGAAAAGAAATAGCGGCTCAAAGGAGAAGGAGAGGAGGAGGCTCCAAATGAGATGGAACAAAAGAGAGATAAAGAAATACAAAATAAAGAAAAAGAGGACAAGGACATTAACAGGGTGTTTGTACAGACAGTGGATAAAAAGAGAGAGACAGAGAGCAGAACAGAACAAAGTGTGTCCTTCTGCGGAACAGAACATCTTCTCTTTGTTTTGCGGCTTCAGTGAACTATTTGCATGTTATCAGCCTTATCGACCCTGATGAGTCATATTGCCAACTGTTACATACTCTCAGTCACAGTAGGTTTCCGTTAATGCAAAGGAAATACAGTTGAGGACGAACTGCTAAGCTCTGTCAAAGTAATACGTGGAGAAAAAAGACTTTAACCGAATGCTTATTTAAAGGAAAATGCTGTAAGAAATATTTTTTTTCAAGATAATTGACGAAACAAGAGCTGCAGGGTTTAGAATACTCACTGACATATTTAAAGTAGTTGAATATCAACAATAATAGATGTGACCTTTCTTATATTGACAATGCTGGTTGAGCACGAATAGGTCATAAAGTACCACAGAAGTGAGATGTCAAATTAATTCGTCAGTGTTTATGAAGCACTATGAAAACTCTTAAAATAAATAGAATGATTCATAACATTATCTGATTTCATCTCAATGACACAATCCAACATTTCAGTTATCACTCCAGAGGAAACCAATCACTGATTTTTAACATTTCAAACATATTATCAGTGGTGACATGTACACTTACTAAAATATTGTATTTGAGTACATTTCTGAGGTACTTGCACTTTATTCCAATATTTTTTGCTGCTTGACACAAAATTTGAGATGAGACCCTATGGAACCACTGGACTATTAAAACTAGCTCCACCTTCGACTAACTACAGTGAAATAATGCTGTATTATAATGGCGTAATTTCACATTTAGCTATTAGTACTTTTACCTAAGTAAAGAATATGACTACTTCTTGCACCACTGGTTATAATGTGGGGGCAGTGCATAATGAGGAGATTTGTATGTTTATCTAACACTGAGATAACAGCCGCTGTGAATGTTGTGGTTGTCTGGAAAAGTCTTACAACAGTGAGCTGAGATGACTTCAAACATTTCAACAGCTTTCTCTCGGCTTTTCTTTTCCACCAGTCAGGCCCCCAGTGGTTTGCCGCATCACTTCCCTAAATCATCAACTTATACACCAACAACAAGTTTGTACTTGCGTCTGTGTATTTACACCAAGCGCTAAAGAACTACATGTAGAGGGTGCTGCCATCTGGTGAGCAAGGAAGCGACAAGTGAGGAGGACATTTTTATTAGTGGAGAACACGCTCCCTGTACACAGCTTTAAAGAGGTTGATGAAATGATTCTTCCCAATGTCAGCTGTCACGTTGGTCTTTAACCATGTTATTGTGTTCATGTACATGAGCAGCACTTGTCGTGCTGTGTTGTTTACCTGCCGAGGCTGTCGGCTGGCTGTGGTCTTAGCGCCCTCTGGTGGCCGAGGCTGGTCTCTAATGACAGCTGCTGTCTGGAGCCTGGAATCAGCCATCGTCATCGTCATCATCATCAATATCATGTCCTTACAATTACCATATTTATCCCGTCTTTCTATACTGTAATAAATATAAATACAGTTATCGTCTCCCTTGAAGCCCAGTGCGAGCTGACCTGTATGGGTATCGTGGCTTTGAGAGCAGGCCTCTGCTCCGGAGGTGCTGGTAGAGGTGACTGCTCAGAGAGACAGGGTTGAACACAATGTCCTCATCCAGCTGAGTTAGACAACTCTGATGATAAAAAAAACCCCCAAAACCCCCAGGCAATAATAAATAAACAATACGCAGAACTATGGCTGTATGGTGCTGTGATACTGTAAGTGTTGTGTGTCTATCAAAATATATGTTGCTTATCTCACACTCCTTGTGTACAACAGAATTTGTCATCTTAACTCGATATTTGCTGTATCTATATCTAAAGATAACTGTCCAGGGTGTACCCTGCCTCCCAATGTCAGCTGGGATTGAGGATAAACGGTGTATAGTAAATGGATGGAAGGATATATTTAAACATCTTCTTGGTTAAGGTCAGATAGTTTGCATCCAGTCCATAAACCAGACACAACTTCACACTAACACCTTCTTTAACAAAGCACTTTTAAACCATGTGACAGTCTGATTTTCTTCATCGTGCGGAGCTGCTTTTTGGCGAGTTTGGTTTCACTACAGAATAAAAAGGGAGAATCCCCAGAACGGTGACCTCAGTAGACTGATAGGGTACAGTGGTATTACAGTGGTCGTTTACTGTAGATGCTATCTGGAGGGTAATATAATTCTATGTTTGTACTTTGACTACAACGAGCAAAGGTCACCTAACCTGTACAGTGTGCATGGCGTCAGGTGCAGGTTCCTGAGTCGAGCCAGGCAGTGAGCAGGGCAGCAGCAATTCTCTGGAGACCACAGGCTTCAGGAGGAGGGTGAGAGACGGGGACGGCTGGAGGAGGTAGTGAGAACACACACCTGCATACACACAAACATACATACAGTTGAGTGTACGCACGCACGCACGCACGCCAGTATGCACACACAGGCGCACACACGGACCTGAGTTTCCAGCTGTAGACCTCTGGACAGGCTCCACCTGCAGCAGCAGGAACAAGTCACGACTCTGAAAAACAAATCTCAATTAAAGCAATGTCTCATAATTAATGCAAAATTGCTTGATTGTTGCTATTGTTAGGATCCGGCCCATCTGACTTGGATTTTTTGGATCTTCTCTTGGTTTGAACTCATTTGGATTTCACAAGTTTTTTTAGGATTTTTGTGTTTGACGTGCAATTTCCTTTTGTTTGGACTTTTATTGTTACTTCCGGTTTTACTTTGAAGTTACTTACTGTGTGTGTATTTGCTTGTTTTACCTCCCGTCTTTCTCTGGTTTCCTCTCTTCTGTGAATGTCTGTCAAGCCCTAATGTGTGCCTTATCATCCCAGCCTACCTTGTGTAATTAGTCTCTGTGCTCCCCAGTCTCCTTCGACAGTTTGTCTGTTTTGTTCCCACTCTGTTCCCTGTCCATGTTCCTGACTTTTGCATATTTTTTGCTGCCCGGGTTTTGGATTACCTGGGTTTCTTTGTGCCTGCCAACAAAGACTGTAAGCCTGTCCATTTTTGTATTATTCAAACACATGTATAGATGGTCAGTATGAAAAAAAAAAATCCAAGAATAATCACACGATGCCATGAGATGAAACAAACTTGAACACAGTCACACACCCTGAGCGTGTGGCAGAGAGCATGGAACAAGTTGTGGTTGGTCTCCATTTCTTCCCAGTCCAGCTGCCAGCAGGTGGTGGGGCGGATCAACAATGGCAGGCCATATAACACGCTCTCACACACGCCGTCTGCACGCAGAGCCCTTTAAAACACACACACACACACACACAAATTCTTTGTCAGCATGCTGAATGAAGGATTCATGTGTCTAGTATGTAAGAAAAATGTTCTGTGGCCTTTGTGATTGCATTACTGAAAAGGGTTGTGTAAAGTTGTGTAAAAGATTCTTTTAGGTCCCAAGATATGTTTAAGCAAACTCACCATCAGTGTATAAGCACATAATGGAAAATCATTCGGTTTCTAACAGTGTGACTGTCCTCCAGCCTAATTTGAATGTCACTGCTGCAAATCATGATCATCAGTATGGAAAACACGCACACACATTTTCATACTGACCTGTATGCAAAACATACACATACGTGCACATGCAACCATAAACACACCCACACACACATCTTAAGCAGCTTGGGAAAATGTGAAAAAATCTCTTGTGTTTTGCAGCATCACAAGCATTTGACTCAAAATGTGTGTTTTGCTTAAGAATCGCTTACTGCCCCTTGAAAATGACAATTTTTGGGTGAGTTTGTGAATTCCACGTGACCATTGGATCTCAGACGAGAGCACTCTGAGCATCACTGATTTAACCCAAAATATAACAAATAAAATATGAAATAAAATATATTGTTTGGATTAGGAATGGTGAAATGCATCATAAATCAATGTCTTAATCACAAATGGAGTTGAGATAAAATGTGCTTTCACCAAGCAATAAGAAGTAAGAAATAATCATTTAGCCCTGGATCTCATTTAATAAAGGGTGTCAGTATCCACCCCTTGTATTGCTCACGGACATTGGCTCTGGATGAGCATGTTGCAGAATCAACATTGGCCATGACCATTCATGAACATGTTTGTCTTTGCACTGGTGGAGCAAGGTGAGTGATATGCTGATGGATTATGTGTGATATTTAGGTTAAGGTTTCAGCTAAATGATGCTTGTTTTGTTTTTTGCTACCAACTAAATTGTTTGATTTTAGTTTTTTATTAAATCATTTGAACAGCACTGAAACAAGAGTAGTATAAGTATGTGACTTCAGCTTCAATTTATGCGCATTTTGGAATCATTTTTCCAGTTGTTGGTACTGTTACTATGACGTATTTAATTAGCAAAATAAAATGAAGATAATGGTTTATGCCCTTTGCATTAAAGGTTTAGATCAGTCAGTGAAGTTTCATTGTTTCTGGTTCTAGTAAAGACACAAAACCCAGCTGCCATGGCAGTGGACAGAAGACTCCTGTTGCGCCTTGGATATCTTGGATCCTTTTTTGTCATCATGTTGTACTTTTACGGATGGGACAAATTACAGCACAGCAAGAGTGGTAAAGTAAAATATGTGTGTTTTTGTGTGTGTGTGTTAATTCAGCTGATATTCCTGTTTCGTATCCGTCTTAATTCTATGTGCTGTTTACATTTTGTGCTTCACTGGCACCTCTGTTTACTTTTTGGATTATCATGGATTTCATCTACAAAGTTCCTTTCTAAACCCAACTGGGGCTTTGTCTCGCGTGTTCTGCTTTTACCACCACCTGTTATCTTCCCAGGAGAAAAATATCCTAAAGTACAGTTAATTCAACAATACTACTTTTGGATAATTACAACATATTTTGTTGTTTCTTCTTATCACAGTGGAGAGGATGCATCAGCTGCAGGAACAGAGAAAGCAGCAGTTAAAAGACATCTGCTCTGCTGATAAAGAGGCATTGTCTGAGGGGAAGTGCAGTGTAACTGATATGAGTGCAGAAGAGCTGAAGAACCTCCTTGTGGATGACACTCATGGCATCATCTACTGTTACATTCCCAAGGTGATACAGAAACACACTTCACAACAGTTTAGAACAGGCTTGTTTGCTTGATGCACCGTTGAGTACAGCCTGACAGGGCCGCTAGCATGGCTGGAAACTCTTGGCCTTGTTCTCATCTACAGGTGGCCTGTTCCAACTGGAAGAAGGTGATGTTTGTCCTGAAGCAGAGCGAGCCGTATCGTGACCCCATGTCCGTATCTGATGATCTAATCGAACCCACCGACAAGCACCTCACTCTTCTAAAAAGCTTTCCCAGAACAGAGATGATGGTCAGTCCATACAATGAACTCAGAAGTATCCTATGTTCCTATGTCACAAACCACAGCTGCCTTTGTTTCTGAAGAAGTTAGTCCCATTTCAAATTGATTCAGTTTGAATAGAATTAGTATGACAGAAGGTTCATGTACATTATTTGTTTTACTACAGGCAAAGCTGAAGCACTACACCAAGTTCCTGTTTGTCCGGGACCCATTTGTCCGCATCATCTCCGCCTACAGAGACAAACTCCAGCGACCCAACAAGCTCTTCTTGGAGAATTTTGCCCTAGATATTATTCGTCGCTATGGCAACCAGTCGGATCCACCACGTTCAGTGGACGAAGCGTTTGCATCAGGGTTGAGCCCCTCATTTCACAACTTTATTCAATACCTTGTGGACCCGAAGACAGAGAACAGCGGGCCCTTTGAACCCCACTGGAGGCAGATGCACCGCCTGTGCCACCCCTGCCACATACAGTAAGGCCATTTTTACAGCAGCACGACCAAAGCTATAAAGATCATGTCTTTTTCATTAAAATTCAGGGTTTTTATTGATCTGAGGAGGAATTATCAATCTAGAGTTACACACAAATAATGTATTTGCTAATTTTCTGAAAAATGTAAATAGATTTTGACGTGTAAAATTAAAAATTTACCAGTAAATTAAATGTTCATAAATAACATAATTTTTACCTGTTGACTGACATTGTTTTGTTTTTCTTCTCAGGTATGATTTTATTGGCCACCAGGAGACTCTTCAAGAGGATGCTGAACAGCTTATGAAGCTCTTAATGTTGAAGGGTTACATTAAGTTCCCCCCTTCCTATGTTAACATGACTTCCTCTAACTCTGTGTTGGACTGGTTCAGAACAGTGCCTGTTGAGGACAGGAGGAAACTGTACAAGCTCTATGAGAGTGACTTCAGGTTGTTTGGCTACAGAAAGCCCGATGAATTGCTTGATGGTTTTGAAGTCATGGCAACTTCTCAACAATAACTTCTTCTAATAACTCTTCTCGATGAACCCAACATGCACAAAAAACAAGAGCAAACAAAAGTTTTTTTATGCAGACTGACAACTATTTAACATGATGGCTTTCTCACTCATAAACACTGGAGCTACAGTTCATAATGACTCTGATCATGCAATTGTAAACTAATTTTGTGTGCCTCTAGCTTAATACAACACAAAAATCTACACGGCCTCATAAATCTGAGGTGAGAAATGTCATTCTCAATTCAGTTTAAACCATATACTGTATATAGACATGGACGAAATAAGAGCTCCCAAAAGTGAAGCCAAACCATCTTGATCGCTCCCTGGTGGCAGGCAGGCTGCAGCATAGGTTATAATCTGCACCTCCGCCATGTGAGTAGGTTGGACAAAGTCAAAGTACATGTTGAATAAATTTTTTCCAAAGATGATGTCTGTCATTTCAGGTACTTCTTGCACTGATGTGTGATCAAGTGATCAGTTTTGTGATAAGTTTGGTTCTATTTAGTTATTTGACGTTATAAATATGTGGTAAAATGTCATAATTGACAGCTGAGACTGACTTGCGATTGGTCGATTGTGTGTTAAAAATTTTACAGTAAGAAGCTGCTCCCTTTTCTTACTTGATTACGTTCAGTCTCTGTGGCTGTGGGCTCTGATTGGCCAAGCTCTTGGTGACAGGCAGGAAGTGGCGGACACTCTCAGTATCCATTCCCAGGTTTGGGGTCAGGTGGATGAGTGCAGGGCTTATCAGACGCTCCTGCATGTCGCACTTCACACACACTACACAAGGGACAAAAGTATGGGATATAACATGCATCAAAACAACATGTCACAGATTCCTGAATCATCAGTATGTTGTTCTTGGCTTTAGCACCACTTTTGATATTTTCGGTAAATGCTGATCGGTTAAAACATCCCTGTGTGTGTGTGTGTGTGTGTGTGTGTGTGTGTGTGAGTGTGTGTGTGAGTGTGTGAGTGTGTGAGTGCAGTATCTTTACCTGGAATAGGACTGTTCGTTGGGCTCGGCAGCAGGAGGTGGAGGTGCTCTCTGTCCCCTGCCTGCTCTTGAAGCCAGGATTTCAACACGCTTTCCATGGCGAACACACTGTTTTCCACTCGCTGCAGGTCGACCTCCGTCCCCAACATCAGACCCTCTGCATACGGACACATGGAGGCATTATGCATTTAATTACTCTGACATTTGTTTTCTGATTCCATATTTCAGGCTGATATCAAGACATTCCTGGGGAAAATTAACTTTTCAATTACTTCCCTCTTTGACCACTAGATGGAAGCAACATTTAATAAATTGTCAGAGAGAGTTTGGCCTCAGTGACTGAAAAGTCTGAACTTGTTAACCTCTGAGGCTTTCAGTGTCTCTGGATAATGCAAAGACCTTCCTAACCCTTGTCTGGGTTAATAAGCCCTAGGGATGATTCGCTGGAGGGGAAAAATCAGGACTGCATCTTGGATGTAGACACAGGCGAAGCAGCATGACTATTGCTCTGCATTGGTTTATTTTATTAAATCCATGCATATCTCTGTCTATTTTCTCTCATTTTCTTTGCCAGTGCTTTATCACGGAGGACAGAATGAACTGTCCCGGCTCTTATCTCTTTTCCTACTGATTTCCACTTATCACTACAAACAGAAAATGACCCTATGGACCCGCCCCACCCTCCTCTCCTGTTCTCCCTCTGGTCTCATCTACCAGTCTCCATTTATTATCGCAGACTAGACACAAACCCTGTTGAACGACCCCTCTCCTCTTTCCCCCTCTATCTGGTGTTTTAATAGTTAATGACCCATCAGGAGATAACTAATGGGACAAGAGGGAGAGGAGATGAGCAGGAGGCACTGTAGGGAGTGAGACGGGGTACAGATGGGGGAGAGGCTGACGGAAAAGGGGGACAGCGAAGATGGATTGAGAACATGCAAAGTATTTTTTAAACATCCCAGTCGGGAACCGGAGAAACTTTAAATTCCTAGTATAAAATGTGTCATTGCTTCTTTTCATCTGTCATAAAGGAGATACAGAACTGAAGCTATTTTTGGCTGTGGGCCAAAGTGCTACATCTGGAAATAAGTACTTCATCTGATGGGAAAGAATTATGTTTGCTAAGGATTTACCGATGGACGTTTGTGGTCTGATCCTTGCTGGGTGAAGGCGTGAAGGATGAAGGCTGAGAGAGAGAAAGAGTGAGAGAGTAGTTTAAGAGGGTAAGCATGTAGTAATAGCACTTGTGATTCACAAGTTCCCTTTTTATGTGTCAAAAAAAGTCAAGATGCTTTAGCTTTCAATTCTGACACGTGCCACGTTGCTCCAACTCTAACTGAACGATGGATTAAAAAACTAGTGGAAATTATTCGATATTTGGGATCAGCACTATAAGAGGCCCTGTATCCTTCTGTGTGTGTGTGTGTGTGTGTGTGTGTGTCTGTGTGTATATATATATATTCAACATTACTATGATCCTGTAAGTATGCAACATGACTGAAGAGAAAGAGTGTCTAGGGTGTCACGACCCAGCTCAAAGGAAGGCTAAAATGTGGAGACCACAACCCTAACCCTAACCTTAACCCACACATGACTCATTAATTCAAACTGAATAATATTTAAGAAAACTAAATGAAATATGCAGTCAGTTATCAGAAGTGTCCGTAGTGTACAGATGCATGGACATGAACAGGTATAAGAAAACCAAAACAACAACGCAACCAAACCAAATTACCCAGAGAGGAGCGAGAGACTGGCTGCTCAGAAACTTTTATATTGGTTTGGCAGTCAAATCAACTGAGGTTCAGGCCAATTGCCCTGATCAGCCACTTGTCAGATTGGCAACCCAGCAGCAAATGGGCCTTTGGGGCCATCACAAGGGAAAAACAAAAGGATCTACAAGTAAGGGGAGGGAGAAGCCTGGATCAATTCACATAAACCCAAAACTGATTGGAAAACGAGAGACAGAAAAGGAACTGCTGAGGTAAAGGGATATCACATGTACAGTCAAAGAGGTTGTTTTCTTTCCATTATGGAAATGTTGACTTTGATATAAGAGAGAACTCCTCGAGATGCTCCAAGATGGAGGAAAAAGGGCTGTGGCAAATCAATAGCCATTCCCTCTAATAGTGTCCGTCAGGGGAATGGGAGTGGAGAGTGCGCAGTTGACTGCGTGAGTGAGAGAGAGAGGGAGGAAAGAGAGGAAGAATTATGGACGTTGTTAGAGAAAAGAAGGGAAGAAAGTATAAATTACAGAGAGAGCAAGAGCAGGAGGGAGGAGAGTGGAAGATAAGATGAGATAGATGAGGAGACTGATGGGAGCGGCGTATGTTTGTGAGAGAGAAAGAGATCCAGGAAAATGGAAAGAGAGAAAGCGTCTCACTGCAGCATAAAGGCCTCAAGACAACAGCGTGTGTGTGTGTGTGTGTGTGTGTGTGAGAGAGTGTGATTATGCTTTCCACAGAGGAATATGTTACCCGCCGAGGTGGGGGTAGGTGATCGTAGTTAACCCTGATGTGAACTGAAGTAATGATGCTGTCCGTCTCTCTTCCAGCAGGCTTATCTGCGTTCATGAAGGATTTGTTTACCCTGCTAAATCCCCCCGTCTCTCCCACTCAATCTTTTGCCGAGTTCAAATGGTGTGTGTTGTTTACTGTAGGTGTGTGAGATATACAAAAAAATCAATTATGTTTTATCATCCCTGCCTCCCGAACTCCATGCTGCTCGCCCTTTCTGTTTCCTTTCTCTCTGCTCTGTCAGTGTGAAAGATTAAGAATCTATCAAATTATGAGCCAGACCATGTAAATGTCCTGTAAGCCTGAATCTCTTCAACTTGTCATCTGTGTGTGTGTGTGTGTGTGTGTGTGTGCGCTCGAGCGAATACGTGAGAAGATAAAGTGTGACACACATGCTCTGCTGAGGTAAGGAAGCACGGTCACGGTCAAATCTCATCAAGTGTGTGTGGTGTTGTAAATTTACAGTGACACATGCTCATGGTCGAGGATTACAGGTTAAATATCTCAGTGAAAACACATGAGGATGTGTGGGTGACTGTCCAACTACTGACAGCTATTCAGGATGTAATCATCATAGTGAATTATTTCCCATCTAACACACACTACTGTACACATTCCCTGAAAGAAAAACTGTAAACCATTAAGATGCTAAATGCGAGACGTTTCACTGTTGTTCAGTTATAGTTCAGAGATAGTAATGACCATTCTATATTAGCTCCAACAGTCTCAGATGGGAAGATGAATTGTTTGTTTTACTTTTTGAACTGTCAAATCCACCATCAGGTCTTCATCGTGTCTACTCTAAGAGAATCTGTACATCAATGACGACTACACACTTGTGGCTTTTAGCATCTGACTGCTATGCACCGCCTTTTCAGTTACGTCCCTTCTAACCAAAAGTTCACCAAACTGCCTTTACTGTAGCCACGACACTGTATCTGTTGCACCAGTGAATAATAACGGCAGGACTCGAGTTCCCGTTGCTGACTCATTACATCCCTGGAAACACACGGACAGTAATATAGAGAATCACTGCTAATGGTGTTGTATGGAGTTAGAATTGGGTCATTAATACAGCGCACAAAAAAATGACTCACGAGCGATGTATGCGATTGCACACGCGCATATATTAACCATCGCGCCAAGCTTTAAATCCCTTGAGGCTCAAGAGGATCTGCTCTCGCTCGCGGGAAAAGCAGCTCCGCTGCTCAAGGCGTTATTTCTGCGCTCGCGGTGCACATGTTACACTAGCGCACTAGAGAAAGTTTTTGACACTTTGGGGGCGGAGCCTCTGGACCTTGACTGACAGCTCTTAGGGAGCCTGGCGTTGCCAGGTTGGATTTTCACGTAGGGAGGTTACTGTTGGCAAGGCGAGAGACACGGGGCGCATCGGCAGTGTGATATCTTCGTATATCAATGATCAGCACCCAGGCATTTCCACTTCTAGTGACTTTATTCAGGGAGCTGGCAGAACATCATAACATGCCCAACGTGGGGGTAAAGCCTCTCAAGCCTCCGGACATATACCCTCTCTCTGCACCTGCCTATAGGTAATTCCCTTGAGTATACTCCTAGAGCCCTCTACTGGCCAGGGACTGTAATAACATGTAATTAGTCCCTTCATGACAGGCAGGACGAGAGTCAACGGACGGTAATATTCGCTATTCATACATTTTCAATAGGCTGTAGCTGTCAAAAACTGCTTGATAGCTACGTTTTGTTAGCTACCTATAAAAGCTATCAATCTTTTTTGCATGTATAACATCAACCCTGTAATGCACAGTCAAGCTATAAACACCATTTTTTTCTGATTCTATTTTGACAGCTACAGCCTACTTGACAATGTATGAATAGCGAATATTACCGTGATCATTTCTATAAAAAGATATCACACTGCTGATGCGGCCACTGTCTCTCGCCTTGCCAACAGTATCCTACCTACGTGAGAATCCAACTCCAGGCTCCCTAAGAGCTGTCAGTCAAAGTCCAGAGGCTCCGCCCCCTCCGCGAGCGTACAAAGCGCTCCACGAGCAGCCTCTCGCGAGAGTGTAACGTTTCACCGCGAGCGCAGAAATAACCCTCGTGCAGCGGAGCTGGTTTTCCTGCGAGCGAGAGCAGACCCTCTTGAGCCTCAAGTGATTTAAATCTGCGCGCGATGGTTAATATATGCGCGTGTGAAATCAAATACATCGCTCGTGAGTCATTTTTTTGTGCGCTGTATTGATGACCCAATTCTAACTCCATAGTGTTGCCTACTTACTTCTACATTAGCATCTCTCCTCTGGCTCCAGTCTAATGATGGAAAAAAACCTTTTTCCATCCAGATGAATCGTTTATGTTTCCAGAATTAAGACGCGACATCCTCGTCAATATTTTGTGGTGCCGCAAAACTCGGGCACTGTAGAGATTTGCCAAACGGTAAAACACATTTGTGATTCATCTCCGCACGCACGTGAATAACCTTGAAACACTTTTGGAATGGATGGAAATGTAACGACTTCACTTTAGCTGTAATTTCCCCTGAGAGTCATTTGTCCTTTCTGTTGAATGAATGACGGATATGATGGCTCTCACAGAAGGCTATAGTTAACACCTTTGTCAAGCGGGTATAGGCTTTTACTTTTGGTTTAAAATTCATTATTATCATGGCTTGTATTCAAATGAATCTGAATCTAAAACTTTAACAACTTTTGAGAAAAAAACCCAACTTAATTGGACATGAGGGGATCTGTTTGTTTCTGTCTCTTGTCTCCGGGATCATCCTTGCCTTGCAAGTTGGTGACTAAGATAATATAAAGATACACAAATTACACTGGACCAATTTCAAAATCCCCTGATTTCTGTAATTCAAGCTCTGCGGTTCCTTTCTCTTCTCCCACAACTTCTTTTTCTCAGTCCCCACTCCCTCTGGCCGACGCCCAGTCATGGTTCCCTTTTCCTCTGTGCATTAGGAGGAGTGCTTCATCCTCATGATCGACCAACGCAACATTAGCTCGGGTGCAGAAACCAGCGACACTGTGAGCTAATGCATTACTAGAGGAGACAGTGGAGCACAAACACTACAGCCCTGTTTTCACTGGTTCTTTTCGATATGGATCAGCTCCACCGGACACAGATAATGGACACTGCTCCGTAATGGTGGGAATCCTCCTGAAAGCCTCTCACCATTACACTGTCCATTTCCAGAAGGAGCCGACTAATGGAGGACTACTTTGAAGTCCGTCATTAAAAACATCAGTAGCTCGGAGTTCTTTGTTCTGTTATTTGGAGTTCATGAGCTAAGATCGGTTCAGATCTTTTTAAGGCCTATTCATCTATTTTTTTTATGTAAAAAAATACATGCATTCTACATTTCTATTGAGGTCAGACAACAGTTGCAAAACAACTGCATTAGAACTGAGAGTAAATGAACTTGTTTCTCAGTGACAGAGTTTGATCTCTCTCATTAAAGGGAACTTGCATTTTAACTTAGATCATACTTTTGTAGGTTTCAATCAACCCTGCTGATAATGGTGACATTTTACTGTTGCGTTTAGCTATCGGTGCATTGTAAAAAATAAGGCTTGTTTACCCATTATCCCAAATTTCACCGACAAATCATAACAAAACAACCTGAATTAGCCATTAACATTCAGGTAGATGAATAATTATGTAATGAAAGTTTTCCACAGTGTCTTTCTTACTTTCTGAATATATCTGACAAATGTATCGTCCGATTAGAAAACCACTCTGTTCACCAAGTAACTCTGCTTATATAACAAATAAAAACACTGCTACTTGACACATTTGGGGCCATTTATTATGGGGGATGATGTAATACCGTGATATCAACCCAAAACTGCACAACAGTGTGCATAAACATGACGCTAGCGCTGATGAATGTCTGTCTGCGGAATTCCCCTCTGACGTCCATGTCTCGATTTACGGCGTGATACCGCACGCTGTCAGTGTGTCCGTGTTGAGCATTAATGATGAATAGCTCATTGATGTCGTTGGGGACTGTGACAAACAGGACATTGATCATCTGGCCTTAAAAGACAGGCGCTCGACGCGCCAGCGGCTGTGTTTGACCCTAATTGCCTTGCGGTCACGGAGACAATTAAAGTAGACGGACACTCGAAAAGGGACAAGAAGGACGACTGCACAGTTATCTCGCTGTAGTCACTGAGGAGGACGGACAAGAGAGGCGACACAGAGACGAATCGTAGAGAGAGGGTCAAAGAAAGGGGACGTCCTTTAGTGGCAGAGCCTTAGGTACGTTTGATTCTGTACATGTGCAAAGTGCAAGTGGGTTTTAAAATTTGCCAACTGGTCCCTCCATGTTCCTGTTTTTAATTTTTCCTCTCTCCTCTAGGCTACCACAAATCTGTCCCGACACCTAACTAATATTTAAAAAGAAATGGAAATAAATCATGTTTTAATGAGCATGGCCAGCAGACAGCAGAGAGCAAAGTGACAGCAGGAGACCAACTGCTTGTTTCAAGCAGAATGTGTAAAATAGGGGAAGAGGGTGAGATGGAGACGGACACAGAGACTCGGAGAGGGGCGGCAGCTGGAGGACTCCTTTGAAGCACTTGAGGATGATACGAGCTCTGCAGACTGTGTTTGTGAGGCTCAAAAGAGAGGAGAGGGCGACAGAAAAAGAAAGGGAACCAATAAAGATGATTTAAAAAATCCCTTTTTAGGATATAAACATCCCCTTAACCTAAAAAAGTACCATGATACCCGTGACAGGTGACAGGTGGTGGAGCAGACTGATAAAACAGAGTGCAGGGAAAAGATGAGAGCTGTTGAGATTGCAAAAGGCGATAGTAGATAACAGACCTCTCAGGAACTATCGGAAGAACGACAATGTTTTCCTTAAAAGCCAAGATGAGAGAGACACACAAGACGCAGTATAAACTATAACCTGAGGCAAAAGAAAATTGGGAGGACGAGTTTAATTGCTGTGATCTGCTGATAAAACAATTTTTGCTTTTGAAGTAAAAGCACTGGGATAATAAAAAACTTTTAGCACATTTTAAGCTGTGTGAATATATGTTACATTTAATCTCATAGGGACATTTTCTTTAATTTTGCCATTCTTGACGACGACGGAGATGTTTAGAGGTTGATAAAGTTAAAGTGGCTTGATCTGTGTTCTCAGAGGACAAAATGAATCCTTGACTCCAACTGTCTCACAACACGTCTTGACTTTCAGATACGGTTTTCAGCCTCCAACCCTTTCCCTTTTGGATAGAGAGGTGAACAAGGCAGAAGAGGGATATGATTGACGGTGCAGAGGCAGGCAGGCAGAGAATTGAGAGGAGACAGTGTAAAAAGACTCGCAAGGTGTTTAATAGCTGTGAACCACTCTGAGGAGCCCTTCTCTTGGTTTTCTTTCACTTCTTTTCCTTGCTCTACTTTTGACAAACCATCTGTTAGTCTGTGCCTCTTAAAAATACTTACTATGGGAAAAAATAGAAGCAAAAATGAGGCATCACTGAAACCACTCTGCCTGCAAGCTGCGACCACAGGAAAACGTAAACCCCTCACCCCGTTACAGTGAAGTATCAACTTCATCAAGTCGACACTTCCTGCTACCTTTAAGTATCAAGTTCTATCAGGTAATAGCACCTGATTTTTAAACTGTTTTTAAACAATGTTTTTTTTATTTATTATTTCATAATTGTCTCTCTTATTGTTATTTCGTCTTCTTTTGTTGTGTGATTTTTTAAACCCATTTATTTTTAAACCACTGTGCAAAATAAAATCAAGTTTTGTTTTAATCATTTATTAAGGTGCAGATAAAAGATATTGGTTTTTAAAAAAGTAAAATGGAAATGATTTAAAGATTAACGTGGACGTGACAAATAAGATGAGGCGTTTCAGATGAGCAACAAACAGCCAGGGTGGGACTAATTGGTTGCATATCCTGGTGTGAAGAGTGATGCCGGTCTCCATCTGTCCGATCTCCTGCCGCTCTGCTAACGTCACACAGAGGCGCGAACAGCTCGACCTTGACACGGCGTGTGCATGGCAAAATGAAAAAACATGCACTCCTGATTTACAATGTTGTTCATGTTCATCCTTATCTATCGAAAAATAAATGAAACAATGCAACAGAAAGCTTCTTCCCCCTCACTGTCCTCATCCATGTTGCCAATGTGTGTGTGCAGTTCTCTGCAGCGTGTGAACGTTTTGAAGAAGCTGTGGTCGGGCGTGTTCGCTCGTGTCAGCGGGTCTGGGTGGGGTTTCCTCCTGAATATGTTTAGTAACCACAGGGCAAACTGAAAAAGTTGACTGTGATGGAAAAGGATGTGGCTGACAGAGACAGAGAAAGAGGTAGAGAGGGAGAGGGTTACCCTGGGCTGAGCGGCTGCAGGTGTGCGGATTGGAATCGTTGCCGAGGAGGAAAAGTCTGTCGGAGAGTGGAAAGTATTTCTTTTCACAGAACCAATTACACAAAAATTGTAGGAATGGTCGTTGTTAACATCCTATGGGAGTTGAGTTCACACTGCAGTTAGCTGCACAAGACAGAAGAAGGGGGACACTGAAAGAAATGTGAATCAATACAATGAAATAAAACCAGACAGTGTTTCCCCGTTGAGTAACTCTGACTGCTGAGGCCTCATGCTGACTTCAGAAAAACCTGCATGCATTGTTGCAGTGCATAAGGCGACTACGGATGTCTTCCCCCGACAAAACTTCATATGATAATCCCATATATATCAATAAGGCTAAAACAAGTATTCAATTGGCTTAGAATAAAGTCAGGAAACAGGGGAAAAGCTAATCGGCTTATCAAAAGGTGACGAGGGGTATGTACTGGATGACTATTTTCATTCAATATTTTTCTTCCCAACAAAAAAACGTGATGTTTTGGAGAATTCAGAGAAATGATGTCATCGGGTGAAAAGAAAGCGTAGCCAAAAGTCTTCTTATCTATGCTTCTGATTCACATGTACAGGATTGATTCCCACTCGAAGCTCCACCTGCTCATTTTCATCTTCACCTAATCACAATCTGACAGGTTCGCGTCGAGCCAATCACTTGTAAGATATCAGACTTAGAAAAAGAAGTTATCTCTCTCTCCTGGCATTCAGTTGTCATTTCAGGACCAAGATTACTGCACGACCCACCTCCACCATCTCAACTCTGAATGCCTGGACAACTCCCATCAAACCCTTCAATGAGACGTCCCGACTTCCTGCTCCATTCCTCATCACCACCGTCAGTGTCTAGACTCCCGGGTGAAAGGACTGCTTCAATGGTGTTCTACTTCCTGCCAGGGTCTAAGCACCAAAGTCTATTACTCCTGTTCAAAATAATTCTAATTATATTCTCATTCTAATTTGTTTCTCAACAGGTATCTCATGATTAAAATGCTATTTGGAGCCCGGAGTGTTACGAGTGTGTGAATCCCTTATTAAGGCTGAGCAGTTTATTGCTAAAGTCTCATTTGGAATCAGGTTGCAGAGACACTTCACCGTTCAGATGACCAGTTAATACGACCACATTTGCAACCATTTGCTCTGCCAAACCATCTTTGGAAAAAGCTACTGTAAATGCTCTTTAAGTCTAAAATCCTTGAGAAGAGGATGGCAACTGGGTAGAGAAGATGCCTCTGAGGAGTGATGGAAGTCTCACAGTATTATTGTAATGTAATACGTGAAATAAAGCTTGTTGGGCACCCTCAGGATGAGGCCTTGTCTTACCCTTTTTATAATTCTGGGCTGTAGGCCAGTGGATTATAATCCTCTTCTCGAGGGGTGAAAATTTTCCAGAGTCATTATTCTCAAAATGTGAGATGTAAGCTGATCCAAGCGCAACTGTGTGGGGTGTGGGGATGACTTTATGTGTTCTGTAGGAGGCAAATGAGGAGAATGAAGGCGCTTGACAAAAAGAGCATGACGTTCTCAAGGTGGCAGTCGCGCAGATGAAAAGGCACACAGTACATACCGCAGGCAATGGAAACCGTTGATATGATTACACAATACAGAACACCCACAGTCTTGGCACCACGTAGATATTCAGTTGTGATCCAGACTGTAAAAGCTTTAAAACAGGCTCCCTTCACATTATAGAGTATGTATTGTTTAGTCACGTTGCATTGTCATCTTTGTAACATTAACATGCTGATCTGGCGCAACAATGTTCTAGGCTGATGAACATGATGCTTAATTTCGTGTTTACAGTGCATGTTTTTTTTACACATACATATTTGCATGCATCTGCATACACATTTTAAACTGAGACACATTTCTTTAAGGCCTATACCATTCAAAATTACAGACTGCTGTGAAAGTAGTGTTTTAATGAATGAAGCCTGGTTTAATCGAAGCGGACCCACTTCTTGAAAAAAAAATCACAAGTGGTTTATGCAGAGAAGTAGAGTAAATCTAGGCTAATATATCGTAAATCCACTGTAATACAAATACGAAAGGGCGAGAGCGAGATTAAAGCAGAGAGGAAATGGGATACTTCACAGGAAGCCCTGCAAAATACCAGGGAGGAGAGAGAGAGCGAGGGAGAGAGAGCTAAGAAGAGGGAGAGTGAGGCGGAGGAGAAAGAAAAGGAGTGATTAAAGAAGTGCAGGGAGAAGAAGAGAAGGAAAAGGGGAGACGGTCCTCTCATCTCTCTGTTATGCTTTGATGGAGCGCGGCACATCCTGTGAAGTCGGGCATGATTAAAAGAAAAGTGAAAATTACATGGGTGCACCCCTCACGCACAGTGGAGAAAGGGTGAGTCACTCGTTCATGACACATCTGTATTCGAGCACACAGGATGTTAAAAATGTTCATAGAGCAAATAAATAATAAATAAGTAAAAATTTACAAATAAATAATAAATAAGTAAAAATTTACAATCTGCAGAAGAAGACACATGCACACTGAATGAAATACCACTGAATCACTGATGGGATGTCAGTTTGAGTCCAAGACATGAGTCTGCTTTCGACCTGTAGCTCAAAAAGTCCCAGACGAAACAAAAAAAGACTAAGATTTGCTACTTTTTTTTTAACCAGTGGTTTTATAAACAATTGTTTTATTTTTATTGAGCACACACATCTAAACTATTCTTATTATAAGGATTATGATAATTTACAACAGCAAACACCGTCCCTCTCTAATCAATTTCATCCATGAAACATCAGATAATTCTGTCAAGTTGAAACAATTTTTGTATATATATTTAGTAATTACTTTAGTAAGTAATTACAGTAGGGCCCAAAAGTCTTTCCCATTCAATAGTATATTAAAGATTGGAACATTTAATTGTACTATAGACAACACTTGCAGTATTAATATTTAGATGAGCTCCCCATAAACTGAAGCATATTAGAATCATGAATTAGCAACGTTTTATAATTTTTTATAAGCAACTTAATTTCTAATTCCCATTTTTTAAGAATCCTGTAGCCTTGATTATTGGTTTTGTAGTGGCTTTTGAAAGGAGACGGCATATCACAGTTTGTCTATTTAAGTACATAACAGTAACATAAAGAGTGGAATTACTAACGTGAAACAAAGTGCAACAGTAAGAGGTCTGACAATAGTTTTAATAATGTCTGTTGTTTTGCCAGTCTTAAAGATATTTAAGTTGCAGTCAGGCTCTCATAGGAGTTTAGCAGAGGTGAGGCACTGCATATAGAGGGGATGTAGCTCAGTGGTAGAGCGCATGCTTCGCATGTATGAGGTCCTGGGTTCAATCCCCAGCATCTCCACTCTTTGTTGCATATTTCCTTACTCAGTGTGGCAGAGACGTCAACCCACTGAAGGAGACGTAACATGTGTGAGGATATAAAATTAACCTCAGAGCTGTGAAAGTGAAAAGGAAGACTTGTGTGCAAATAAGCTTGTGTCTATGCAAAGAAAAGGAGAAGTGAAATTGAAAATATACTTTCTTTTGTAATGAAGGTAATTCTGTGTGCAGGGATTTGAGTGGGGTATATCTTTGTCAATACACCCTCTGAGAGCTGTTACATCGTTATGGGTTGGGTTTGGGTCAACGCCTAGAATCGGTGTAATATAAATGTAAAAATAACCAAAAGTGTAAAAGACAGACCTTTACAAAAAATATTCCACGTAACAATTACCAGATAAAAGTGCCACTTACTGATGCTTTTATCATCATCCTTCTGTCACTGTTCTGTCTGATCATCCCTCTTTTTGTTTTCCTCACGTGGGCAACATCTTTTTGTACCTGTCCATCTCTTTCTGTATCTCCCTCTGCTTCAATGCTCAGTCTAACAATGTTTCAGCGGAGAGACAGTCATCATGAAGTCTAAACATTTCATGTTACTTGCAGAGGGGATGTAGCTCAGTGGTAGAGCGCATGCTTCGCATGTATGAGGTCCTGGGTTCAATCCCCAGCATCTCCACTCTTTGCCAAACACTCAAAATTCTTAACTACTCATGAGCAGAGGAAAATAAAATTAGTAATTGTCAAGGATGCACAACAAGTAAATAAGAATGAAATTCACATGTAAGGCTTCCTGCCCACAGCGTATTCCCTTACTGACTATAGCAGAGCTGTAAACCTCTTGAAGGAACACACTATCTGAGGAAATAATGTTTACCTCCAAGCTCTGTGCTGAACTGGCAAAGCAATGAAGGAGGGTATTGACGTGAGACAGATGGGTGAATTGGAGGAGAATAAATCAATGCACAACCTCCACAAGAAATCTCACAAACAGAATGAAGACTGTCACTTGAGAGCCGGATTTAAGGGCTAAATATACCGGGGATAGAACGGCATGTTGTCACGTTGAGAGGCATTTGCAAACTGGGTATTTAAAATGAGATAAATGCGACGTCAAAGCTGAGAGGTGATGTGAAAAAGACTAAAACTAGTTGAATGGGTATTCATGATAAATGCGATGAGGATTTTCGAGACGCATGAGCCACACGGATTGGACGCCTTATCACAAGGCACAGGACAGAAAAGGGTTAAGAACACACAAATACACAAGCACAATTAGTTGCATACAGCTTTAAATACTAAAAAGGAAAATGCTGAAAATCAACAAAAAAAATACACGCGGGGCGCCAAAGGAATTCAGAGTCAAATACTGTTCTGAACATATAATAGTTTGTGGATCAGAACAAGACGCAAATGATGAGTTGTCACTGGAAGGTGAAGTGGTACATACTCTTTGTTTAAATGGATCCCATTATTATTAAGTTGAAGTGAAAAGAGAGATATATTAAACAGACTATATTGCATGTATTCAAGCATTGCATTTACATGCAACACAAAGACAGCAAGGTCGCCTGGTGTGTGGTCAAATCCAGGAAGGCATTCATTTGAAAGTGTGGAGTTGAGGTGAAGGTAGAGAATTTAAAATATACAGCGTAGAAGCGCATCAGACTGTCTGAAGTAGTTTGTCTTGAGATCCAGTGTGTGTGTGTACGTGCATAGCTGCCTGTCACAGTGGGTTTCCGAATGCTGACGATAACGTTGCTTCCTTTTTTTTTAACCAAGTGTCCTGTAGACAAGTGTCCTCCAAGTTAAGTATAAGTTTTGTCTGTATTTGAATCAACGTGTGTATATAATCTGCCTGTGTGATACAAAATGGATGTGATGGATGTTTTGAAAAAGACACCCAGGGGAACAAGGCTTTTAAATAATGATTTTGGAAATGAAGCCCAATTGGAAGCTGGTGAATTAGCTTGTCTATGTGCAACCACTTGCACACCACAACCTCAATATGGACACAGAGATACAGGCTCTGTCTCTTTGTGATGAATTCACATCACAAACACACACACAAACACACACACACGCACACACACCCAGGCACACAACAGCAGCAGCAGCAGATGGAGAGACTCAAGAGAGCATGGACATATTCATTTTTCTCTCGTCTGGAGGGGAAGAAAGTATTAAACTGCTAAGTCTGCCAGGATCTTCCTTTGGCCTGCAGAATACATGATGGATCCAATTCATCCATCACATTCCCTGCTCCTCACTTTCAGCTGGCACATCCCCATCCTCAGTCTCTTTCTTTCTCTTTGTCACAATGATTGAGTCCTTCAGCAACAAACTCTCACTGCCTGGTAGTAACAAACTTCTTTTGCATGACATACTTAAGGTTTCACCACAAGGAAGAGAAAATGAATTTGATAACACTGATTTTCAATATTTTCCTGGGATCAATCCCCAACATATCCAAATTGTCGCATATTTCCTAAGTGACTATTTGCAGGAGCTGTGGACCTCTTGAAGAAGTATTGACGTCAAGTAAAGCACATAGTGGGCTATCTTGCACTCACTGGTGAGGTAAAGAGTAGACACCCGCTGGACAAAAAGGCAATTAGGGCTCAGTGCCAGCCAACACCACTGTCAAACTCCAGCGATGTCACCCACCCTCCTTGTCCTCAATCAGGCAAAGAGCCTCTGATACTGTTATCAGTCCAGGAGAAAGACACTGTTATCAATACCTGTCTGATCATCTTTCTTTTTCTTTTCCTCCCTCCGTCAACATCTTTGTGTTATTTTCTGTATAGTTCTGTCTGTCCCTCTCTGTGCACAGGAGAGTTCTTCATGTGCCTCTCTCCTCTGCCCCCATCCTTCCAGCCCCCTACTTTGCGATTGAGATCACGACTGAAAATATGACAGGTAGACCCAACAGCTGTAAAGTGAGTACTTTGAATTAATTACATCAACCGGATATGCTGAGGGGACTGCGGATACTAAATACACTATACAACCCTGCAAAACATGCACGACCCTCTCGAACAATCCGTAACAACCTTGTTATGACCGATCTCAAACTCTGACACCAGTTTCACCACGGGGAACAATAAAAGTAAGGCTTTTCTCCACGTTCTACTGGTGTGGAGGAGGAACATCTCTGGCAAATGCCCAATGCAAACAAAAGGAGCCCCTTCTGTCTTGTGTTTTGTCTGCAACAGTTATTTTCTGTATATTGTTTTATCATTACACAACATTTGTCTCCCATGTGGCCAAAATTACCCACCCAAAAAAAAATCATCATTTGTAAATTTACATATTGAAATGATGAGCATAATCATAATGAGAATAATTTGAATAAGATGTTGCTACTCCTGAGAAGATATAATTATGATTTAAAATAGGCTGTTCAGATGTGAGAAGAGAAACCAAAACCACTGGTGCCATAATCATCTCTGTCTCTGTCTCACTCTGCTCCTCCTCCTGTCTCTTCCCTCTCAATCTGTGACACATTTCTGGATCCTCTCCCTGGTGCTCAACTGTACAACCACAGTATCATTAGAACATCTGTACTCGTCGTAAGGACCCGCATTTACAAAAGTAATCCCTCACCCCCCTAACCTTAAACATCACGGCTGCTTAGCCTGAAACCTTATCTTCACCTAAACCTTGTTCTCCCCCTTAAATCAAGCGTTAACAGACACTTTGCAGAAGAGTCGACCAACCAGAATATTAACAGTTTGCAATAATGTCTGAAATCCTCAGATGAGAAACTGTAATTGGTCCAGACATACATGAGCAACAAGGGCCCCCCCCCCCCCCCACACACAATTCATAGTTGAGCTTCCACTATAGAAATAGTTTTGATTTAGACATTTGCTCTAATTTCGCAGTGACAGATAAAAAAAAATGGATACCACACCCGCCGCCTATAATATACTGCACTCCATGGACTGACACACACACACACAGACACACACACACACACACACACACATACCCACACACATACCCACACCCACCCACACACACACACACACACAGTTAAAATAAAAAGTTGGCTGTTAAATGATACATATTTTCTGAGATCTCTCCCTCCCACAGAACACTCCCACCCAGCATCTTACACACACAGACGCGTTCAGATTCCAGAGTATTCCCAGAATCAACACTGCTTCCTGAATTTAGTGGACTACGAGTGATATATATTCGTTGCACGCCCCTTTTCTTTATTACCAAAATCGATTTACAAATTGAAAGAACAAATTGTACAATTCAGCCATTCAGACAAGTGTTCCTCAGGGTCATGTAAATGAAAAGCACTGTTATTTCTGAAAGTCTCTCTTATGGTTTACACTCCACATACTGTTTGACCTCTTCTTTTCAACACAGTGAACAACCTGTTGCAATGTAGGTAGCAGTGTCTCCACGAAAAACAATGTAGGACCTTTCTGAACATTCAGTCTGAGTAGAACTCATAATGGCTAGACAGTTAAACTTCTTATCTTTGATGTAAGCCTGCTTAAGTTTTCAGCCAGATGAACTCCAAGGCCACTGTAGCTCTTGGCTGCAGTTCTGACCCCATTCCCTTTTTCTATGCTGGGCAATTCTTACAGGCTTAACTGATAAAAAATATACATCCAGGTTTCTGGTTTTCTCACCAAAGATTCCCCATATCTAAGAAGGTATGACCTGATTCATTTGTCACCTTTTTAATGCAAGTGACTAGTTCATACTAAAACATTTAGTATTTATGAGAGAAAACATCCATCATGTCCGCAAAGCTAACGCAGTAGAGAGGGGATCTGGGCTTTAAGCCAGCCGACACTAGTAAAACACATTATAAAGATGTAATGGTTGCAACAGTCATGTTTTCTCCACAGTGGAAAGAACTTTTAATAAAACAGCAATATGTGGGACATCAATGGTCTTGTCGCACCACTAGTGGTGACACAATTAAGAGGGCGTAGGCATCACGTTCAAAGCGTCGGGGGTGACGATCGTGTTCCAAGCGCTCGTGCTGTAAACACTTTGAGAAAACAACACTGTGGAGGAACCCAGTGATCAAGTCCCACTGGCATTGCAGCAGCTAAAAGAGGGGTCGACCTCTCTGTCATCAAACTGTGGTCACCACGAATCCACGTCTCCAGCTCTCCATTCCAAATATTTCTTCGTTGAATGGCTTTGCTTTTCTATTGGCCAATGTTGAGAAACAGTCAGACACGCCACGAAGATTGATGGATACATATAATAACAAAGGGCTTGAACGACTTGTGCTATAGTCTCTGCTGGGTTACACTGCTGACGTTGGTACAGAAGGCTGGGGTTTGATTCCAGGTCATCCCTGTGTGGGCACTTAGGCAAAGCCCTTAATGCTACCTGCCAAGATTATAAGTTGCTCTGGACAAAAATGTCAGCAAAATGAATCTAATGTAACATATGTTTTGTGTTTCAATCAGCTCTGCTTCCCTTTTGTATGTAGTCTTTAGTTTTCCCCCCCCTTTTTTTTGGACTTTGTTATTTCCCTCCGAAGACTGTGAGTCTCTTTTTTGTTTTTGCCTTTATTAAATCACCTTTTGTTCCTTACATCTATATTTTTACAATCGGACTGCATACACACACATGGTAGCACTGCTCTTTCTTTTTGATTGGCACAATCAGAAGAACATTTCACCCGAGATATGATGTAAAAAAATAAACCGACAATAAGGGGTGAGGTTGCGTGCTGGATTACATATGACATAATTGTGTCAGGTGGGTTAAGACTCATGATTAGCATCACCTTTTTCCAACATCTTAAAATAACTGCTGAGAAAATAAAGTTGCTGCCATTTTCTCCACTGATACGGTAACTATATTTTTATCAGCATAAATATTTCAGATGGTGCATAAATATTTTTGCAAGAAGAAAATCTATGCTGCTCATGTTTACCACTCTCTCCTCTCTCCTCCCTGTATGTGTCCTTCTCACTTTCCATTTCTCTCCTCTTCCTCGTCTTCATTTCCATCCAATCCTCACAGCTCTCTCTACTCATTCAGACCACACCCCTCACCACTTAAACCGTCATACTTATTAAAAAAAGAATGGCATATCATTATGAGAGAAGGCTTTCTGGGAGGATTGACAGACATGACGTGTGTCTCCAGTGTTGAGTGTAAATACTGTATGTGGCAAACAGAAGTTCAGATACAGTACAGTAATAAATTAATCAACGCAAGACAACTCATCTGATGATAATTAAGAAAGCTAGGAGGATGAATATGCGGAAAGTGAGTCGGAGTAGAGTCTGCTCACAAACACACATTAAGCTGTATGACTGTGTGTATCAATGCTCCTGTACAGACACAGTGTGTCGATGTCTCAACCTTGCATGAGCAGTAAGGGCACTAACTCTCAGTTTGTGATCCAGTCTGTGTGTATTTTTTTGTCTGCATTTACTGTATGTGTGTGTCTCCTACCATCAGTCTCAGTGTACAGTGCGGCTTCAGGTGAGGGAGTGTCCTGGCCCCAGTCTCCTCCACTGTAGGTCTGCACGACCAAGAGTCGCTTGAGTGACACCAGGTCGGCATCTTTGAGGCCCATCTCCAACTGGCGGACGATTCCCTGCCCCGGCTGGCCGGTCACCACAGTAACCTATGAATAAGAGCAGAAACTTTCCCTGTAAACAAGGAACAAATAGGAAAGAGGAGCTTCCATGATAAGAAACCATCATCGGAAAGTTATGAATATTCATATGATATTTAAAAGCATTTTGGCGAGTAATTGCTCTCCATCCTACTGTTTTGAAGTAAACCAACACTGTTGCTCTCTAACAACCACACAAAAAAAACCTTGATCCGTTTTAATTGTGTTATTATTAGTCCACATGGCTGTTCCTTTCCACAATTTATTTTTCTCAAAAGTCATATATCCTATCTGAAGAAGTAACAGCGACAAAATCACCACAGCAAAGCATTTTTTGGGTCAGACTGTGATGTTTCTCTGTTAAGGTTTAGAGCCTTGACATACAGTAAATTACAAGTTACCAAATTAAAACACACAATGTAAGAATTGCTGTCGTAGTCCAAGTAAAGAAATACACCCTAACAGAATAGTGGTATATTCATCTAACAATGACACAACTCTACAAAAACACATTTCCTGAGAAAAAGAAAAATATCTTTAACTGCCATCTTGCTGTATGGTAATTCTACAGTTTTCTGTATCTCCCAAGTCATGACACAAACAAACCTGCTGGCAATGCACTGTCAAATGTTTTTTCATTTATTTTTACAAATCCATAAATTGATATTAATATATTGATGATGAAAAATAGGCACTTGCTACATCTGAGGAAGGAAAGAGATGAAATTATTCTGGGTGAAAGAAAGATAAACTAACATTATTATATGTTAATCACCATTACAGAATCACATTAAGAGCAGCAGTAAATGAGGATTATAATGTGATTATTGATGGCTTCCGCTATCTGCTTCCTGCTCTTTGGCCAAAAGTAGAATCTGTTGCTGAGGACTGACGCACATCGTCAAGGAGGAAACACACACACACACACACACACACACACGTGCATGCTATAAACGTGTATATGAATGAGATGTGTGTTGCGTAAGTGGATCAGGAACACAAAGACGCACATGCACAGTGCCATGCTTCTGCTCAGTGTCTCCCTTGCCTTCTAATAGTGCTATTCATATCTACTGCTGTCGGAAACAGTGGGTCTTAGTGTAATCATCTGTCCAGAGCTTCCCAATAAAGCTGTCTGGACTTTTGTGAAATCCTCGTCAACAGGCCCAGAGCCTTGTATCCAGAGGACATGTTGTTCAAATTTAACAAGGCAGCCAGTGAGTGGCTAATTTCGCTGCTGGCTCCCCGCGTCTGTCCAGCATTTAAATCTAAGAAATCAGACGCTTCCAGTAATGCCGGCTAATATCCCCCTTCCCCTCAACTGCAATTTTGCAGTCTGAGCCTGGAGCTGGAGGATTGCCCTAAAGCTGGCTGTGCATTACAAAGCATGACTAGGAATAATTTTTTTTCATTAAAAGGTGCTGCATCTAACTGGTAGTTATGACAATAACTTGATAATGATAATGATAAATGATAATTATTTCATGACGGGGTGTGCATTAGTGAGTGGAAAACAAATTACACCAGGCACCAAAAGCAGGTGTGATTTCCATCCATCCATCGTCTACCGCTTTATCCATTTAAGGGGTAGTGGGGGGGGCTGGAGCCAATCCCAGCTAACATTGGGCGAGAGGCGGGGTACACCCTGGATAGGTCGCCAGCCTATCGCAGGGCCACATACAGAGACAGACAACCATTCACTCTCACATTCGCACCTATGGTCAATTTAGAATCGCCAATGGACTTTGGACTGTGGGAAGAAGAGAGAGAACCCACGCATACACGGGGAGAACATGCAAACTCCACACAGAAAGGCCCTGGTTGGTTTGAACCGGGATTCAAACCCAGAACCTTCTTGCTGTGAGGCAAAAGTGCTAACCACTACACCACCGTGGAGCCCCAGATGTGACTTAAAAATGGAAAATGATTCAAGATTAATTTGTACACTCAAAGGATTTGCCATATTTATTGACAGCTGATTGGATATTCTGGCAGGAATGCACTGAAACCTGGAGCTTTTCTGTCAGTTTGACGATTCTTTCTAGACAGAGGCCTCGGCAGCAGTTAGTAGAGCTCATTTGTTGCATTTGAAATGTACATGAGCTGGTTTTAATTGGACGGTCGGATGTTAGATGTAGTGTCAGCCACTATAATTTACGGTTAAAGCTTTTAAAAACATACCAATGGAATTAATGATTCAATATGATTCTTGCTGCTGCTAAATACACTGAATTGTATGTGAAGAGAGCTATTTAACAGGTATAAATGTCGCCTCTTCACTTCTCTACATTAGCACAAAGTTTGAATATATTCTTAGTATTAATATATATATAGTCTAAGCTAGCCTGCGGCTGAAGAGATGCTCCTTCATATAGATATAAAGAGAGAGAAACCAGATATTTAGAGGAGATGACTTCAGAATCCATTAGGATGGAAAAAGTGGAGACTCTCCTATCTGTTGTGGTTATTTATGTCTTTTTTCCTCTCCTACAGATGGCCGCTTGGAAGCTGGTATAGCTTAGTGGGTTACAATGCTGACTTTGGTACAGAAAGTAGGGGTTTGATTCCAGATCATCCCAGTGTGGGCCCTTATGCAAGGCCCTTAAAGCTACCTGCCTCGACAATTGTAAGTCGCTTTGGACAAGCATCAGCGAAATGAATGTAATGTAATGCTTGAATGAGATCTATAGTTCAGTCCCCCAGTATCTACAATAATCATTAGGAATTGGCTAAACTCACTGATGTTATGGTACTTTTTTTTACAATGATTTTAATTAAGACGTTGTGTTTTCTGGTTTTGATATTTGTGCAGAAACAAGGTCTATCTACAGGTAGGCTCACCTCCACGGATGTGTTGTTGTTGGCCTGGTTTCCTGTACTGGTGTGTCTGATGTACTGTTTAAACTGCTGCAGACTGTCCAGCACTGCCTGCCGTAGCAGCTCCCCACCTCTGGCTGCTCCCCTAATGCACCCTTCCCCTGGAATAGACCTCAGCTCCTCCACGCAGGAATGCAGCCTGGCCAAGTTGCCGCGAACCTGCTACAAATATAGAGGGGACGGGCAGAGAAAAAGGGGATAAAAGTTAGACATAATGTGGGTGACAAAAAACAACAAAGGGAAGAGAGGCACGAGAGAAGCTACAAGGGAAAGCAGTAATAGAAAGTGTTTTTCATTGCTTTAGAAAAACTTTTACCTTCATTTGACAGTGTTTCCCCTACCATTGTATATGGGGCCCCGCCCCCTCTGAAAAGTCAAATTCATTTTATCTAATGTTGTTTTACACTTCTCATAGCACACTAAAAGATCTCTAAAGGTGCGTTCACACTGAAAGCGACTGCAAATGTTTCGCACGAATATAGATTACATGCAGAGTCAGTGCCAAGACGTGACTAGACGCGTATTTGTGTGTTTTTGCAGCGTCACTTCAGCAGAGCAGCTCTCTGTCACCCAGCAGCGCACTGCTCCTCACGTTGTACGTGCGCTCACGTTCACAAGCGCGAATAACAGACTGAACGCTGTGTTCTTATTGAACTGTAAAGTGATCGACTGATATATCGGCCGATGTGTGCGTTTTTTGCGTGTATCGGCTTCGGCCGATGCGCGGCTGCTACGTTCGCCGATAGTTTTTCCCGGCATTATTTACAGACAGGCGTCCTTGTTCTACCTCACCTGTTTTTACAATTTGTTAAATATTGTTTTTTTAAGTTCAATAAATGTTCCTTTTTTTAAATTGAGACTCATAACATTTGTTATCATCATTGTGTAATTTTTATGATGTAAACGGAGGGAGCAAAAATAGTATCGGCTCCAAATATCGGCTCAAGAAAATCGGCAGTCCGTATCCGTCATCGGCTAAGCCTGATGAAAAAAAAAACGTTATCGGCATCGGCCCTAAAAAATCCATGTCGGTCGATCCCTACTACTGTAGAGCCCATTCTCGACATGTATGTTTAGCCAGTGGTGATGCTGGTTGCAGTTTTCTTTTTGAAATGGCAAAAAGTGACCTGCAGTAGTTGAGCGGCTGTGACTGACAAACAGCTGTTTAATGAAGAGTTTGGTTCAGAACCTTGAACGCACGGTCTTAAAGACGTTGACGAAGACTTCATTTCTTTGAAGATCACAAAGCGTATGTATGATAGTAGAAATGAAATGAAAATCTTAATACAGAAGGAATTATGGTCCTTAAAATCTTAGGAAAAATCACCTGATAAATTGCAATATCCTCAGGAAGTAATCTGTTCATAATTTAAAACAAATTGCTACTCTTCCTCAAAATCCCTGCAAGTATGAAGTTCAATATTTATGTTAATTTCAATGAATTGTTAATTTCAGGTAATTGTTCTGTGCTGTGATTTCTTTTATGCAAAGAATGATATTTTCAAAAGAAGCTACTTTCCCCCCTTTTTGTAGTTGTATGTGGCTGGGGATCAGTGTCCAACACATAGGTTGTAAGGCTACAGCACAACACACATAAGGTTCTTCATAGATCTAGCCTCCTTAATTGCTATCAAAGTTCACCAGATTAATGGATTTAACTTTAAAATTTAGAACATTTTCTTTTGGTGGAGCATGCCCCCTGACTCCCCCAGAGGGTCTGAAGTCCACCCCCCATTGTCGCTCAAAATCCTATGGGAAACACTGCACAACCCAATCCAGTAAACCTAGGGGAAACATTGATCTGTCTTACCACAAATGGCAGAAGACATTCCTGCTGCCTGCTGAGGGCGTACAGGCTGAGGAGCGGTATCCTACAGGGTCCATCCAGACTGCAGGCAAGGGCAAAGAAGTTATCCAGGGCGTCGCAGAGCACAGTGCAGGTCTCCGTCCACCATGGCGGCAGTGCCTCCACAATCAGCACTCTGGCTGGTTGCCTCCGGAATGAAGAGGGCCAGACAGCAAAGCTCCCGGAGTTGGAGGAAACTGAGGGCCTCTTTCTGCTGTCCACGGACATCTGCAAACAGGAAACACAGAATGCTTCAACACTCGACGATAAAGAAAATGGTGAAAGATATTGTATGTAATGGAAATATCCAAAGCAAGGGTTCACCCAAGAGAAGGTGCCAGATGTAAGACGTAAAAAAGAACAATAAATCGAATCAAAAAATATGAGCACTCTATTATTGCACTATTATTATTCAAGGCTTAGACTACACAGGGAAAATTGGTCTGTGAAGAGGAGTTAGAAGTA
>NC_061516.1:29290000-29332500 GCF_022379125.1 Scophthalmus maximus | reverse complement strand
GAGAGGGCAGGCACAGTTTTAGTTGTGTGTCGTAGAGGTGTTTGCACCGAAAAATGAAATGAATCTGCTTTGCCGCAGGAGTGAGACCCATTTCATACGCAATCCTGTTTCATAAGTCAAAGTGTAAAAACATGTATCATGGGAATTGTTGCTGCAGAAAGTACTGTGCGTGTGTGTGCGTGTGTGTGTGTATGTGACTCTATTAAGCTTGGAGGGAAAACAACTTAACTTAATGCTCTTTGAATACTGTGTGTGTGTGTGTGTGTGTGTGTGTGTGCGTGCGTGCGTGCGTGCGTGCGTGCGTGCGTGCGTGCTTGTGTGTGTGCATGTGCGTGTGTGCGTGTGCGTGTGTGTGTGTGTGTGCGGGACAGCTATAGATAAGTCTATGTGTGAAAATGTACTGGTCAGTGCTTTGCTGTAAAGGGTGGGGCGCAGAGTAGAGGTCTTGGGTCCATAGAAGCCCAAGGACCTGAGACACGGACCCAGGACCCATATGAGTTCAGATCCATGTTCATTATGGTCCAACGGGTCCGGGTCGGGTCCATGGATTTATTATAAGCACAAACTGTATATGGAAAATTAGGAAATAAAATAAATTTTTTGTAAAGATGTAGGCTTAATAATATAAGGTCTCATAATTCATCCATGGTTGGTCCCCGTAGTATAGGCGTGGTTCCCATGACTGTAACATCATGTGTGATAACACCCGAGCAAGTGCACCTGTGACCACAAGGTGGTACCGAGTGACTTTTGGTTTTTTCCCCCTGCTCTACAGGTGAAGGGTCACATGTCAGACGTCAGATTCAAAAGGGCAACCAGTGGAGGGTATCTTTATTTTTCTGGAGGTTTCTAAGTGAGTCGCGTGACTGCAGGTGGACGTTAACACAGAAGTGAAAGGGTTATGCTGTTTCAGTTCGCAGGAAGGACACTGATTATATGCACCACAGCCCAGGAGAAACGGGAGGAACGGGAGAGAAGGAAACCCACTTTACTAGGTAAGACACAAATCATCATTTTGACAACTTAAAAAATCAACAACTTTGTAATATCAGTTTTAGATATCATTTTAGCCCTTGTTTTAGCCTTTGTTCACAATTGTCCTGTCTTTCTTTCTCGCATAAAATGACCTTTGGCCGGTGAAAGGCTCCTGCAGGTCCCCACCTGGCGTAGTAAGTGTGTTACTAATACCGTTCAGGCACTGCTAAATGTAATTATCCATCACATATCAATCTGCAATCTCATTTGTTATTGAAGGCCCGGGGACACTTCCCTCCCTAATGCGATGAGGGATGGGGAGTTTTTCGCTGCTCTGGTCGGCGAGGGAGTCAGGAGCCTGATGCACACCGCCGCAACCTCCTCGGAAAAGGTCTGCCTCCCGCTGTTGCATTAGCTAAGCCCGTGTTCCATCGTGGCTTCAAGCTCGTCCCACGGGGGCCTTTGCATCAGCCGCATGAGGAAACGGCAGAGGAAACAGATCGTCTCCCAAACAACAGAAGCTGCTGATGATCTTGTGACTGCAGCCTCATCAATAAGTCAGTGTCTCTAATGTACCACATGTACGGCAGTGACGTTCTCCTGGAGGGAAAAACTGCCGAGAGGCTCCCTCATGAATTTGGGTGACTCATCTTTAACCGTACACCAACATCTCCAGGGCCAATGCTGCGAGTTAGGTGACGTTATTCTGGTCAGGTCAACTCCTGGTAGTCTTATGATCTCATAAATAATTTCCTTTGGACTCATTGCTGTACCACCAGATTGGTCAATCTGGGCCCAGGTACACTATAAATCTATTGGAAAATGAAGGAATATGTCATTATTTACAAGGCTATGAAATAGGCACATGTGAACTATATGATTTTTATATTTTTTACAGGAGCACACGCAGTTAATGTCTTGACCACTGTCTGCTTTGACTACCCCATCTTCTCACACCACTGTATGAGTGGAGCCAGCCCTGTGCCTGACAATACATGAGCTCAAAACGCCAGCTTTCAGCATTTGGCTCAAACATGGCGTCCTCTTTGGTTGATGCAGGCAAAGCTGGTCATCTTTGTGCCATATGTGTGATGTTGACAAGTCAGACAGCACTTCCTGCTCCTCTCAGCGTGAACAGTATGCCTCTGTACACTAACAGTTACAGCACTGCACGGGCCGGGTCGGATCTGTCGATGTGCCACGTGACCCTCGCAACAATCCGCGCTGTCGTTGCTCTGTGTTCCTACGTCTTGGACAAGGAACAAGCCGCAGCATAGTGCATAGATGGTGACAGCTGTGGTGGTCTCATGCTAATGACCCCTAACACAGTGCAATCCGTCCACTTCATTTCCCCTTTTTTTAACAGAATCAGAATGAGAGTTTATGACTATTGTCAATGCCGGTGACTGGTGTTGTCATCTGTGGTTTACAACGCTCTTTCACTTGGATGTTGTTCAGCACATGTTGTGCCGTTAGTGGCATCACTAAATATATAACTTGTATCACAAAATGTTTCTCATCAGAAGATCTGTATAGCTCTCACTATTGCTATAAGATTTCGTGTTCAAGGGCAATTTAGAGGGTTTGCATGTAACTGCTGTAAAACCGGACAGCCATTGCTTTCTCTCTCTCTCTCACGCATGTATATGAGGAGATGGGTTGACATTGGAGATGAGAACATCATGGCAATGATGTCACCGCTCTCCCTCTGTGTGTGTGTGTGTGTGTGTCAGCTCACTGTGTTCCTCCGGGCTGTATAAAGATCAGGTCACTGTCACGTGCCTGTTTATTTATACATAGACGGTTGTGTACCGCGGGTGGTCCTCGTGAACATATTCATGAATCTGGGTTCTCCTGTTGATCATACCTTAAAGATTCATGTCATGTGCATGTGTGTGTGTATGTGTGTGTGTGTGTGTGTGTGTGTGTTTGCATATTGCCTCATTTGCAACACTAGCAAGGAACTGATGCACTGTACTGTACATGGATGTAAAATGTCAATGCACTTCTCATGGGAGCAAAAAGTTTCCCCAAGTCCCATGTTTTGCCAATGGACGCGGGTTTTCAAGTACCTTCAGTCAATAATATTTCAACCTGGTGCTGACGTTACAGTACGGTGACACAGCTTGCACGGCGTTGCAGCAGAATAAAGATAGTCATCTCATTACGTCAACTTAAAAAAGAGCAGATGTTTTTGAGATGAACATGAGCGGCTGCTATCTTCAGGAACAGCTAATTGGATGGAGGCTGCATCCACCCGTGCAGACGTTGTTCCAGGCCGATCAACACAGAGGAGACGCCTGTTACATTTGCAGGCTGTTTGATGATCTGTGCGTGACGAAAGAAATCAGTTCTAAGCAGGGGTGAAGCATGGATCCGTTTCAGAGAACCTGTCAGACTTCAGTGAATAGAAGAAGAAAAAAATGTGAAAAGAATATGTGAAGGATTTTGTCAAAATACATAAAGCCTATCTTTAGAAAATTGAGAGACTAACAAGCTGCCGTGGCAGAAACACATGCAACATGCTCACACAATGTGCAAGGTACACGTGAAACCTTTAAATATCCAGGTCACGTGAAACAAGGGTAAATATATTTGTATATTTATTGGTTCAGAATTCGATATGCGTATTATCTTATTTTTAGTGGGACATTTTTTGTGTTGAAGTATACGCGTGCACTTTAAAATTTTCTCCATAAATCAATACATCCGCTAAGGTTTGATAAAAATGTGAAAGCATGAAGACAAATTTCATGATTCTTGGCCATCCTTGACTTTTTCCTTAACTCTAGAAAAAGGGACCCTTTGCTTTTTCTGTTGCGTCTTTATCGTTTGTCCCTTTATCTATACCACAAAAGAAACTTCCTGCTGCAGCAACACAAAGCCATGCTTGAATAGGTGAAATGCATATTAAAATATCATCGTCATAATATGAGGTACATTTCTTTAGATTTTAGGGCATCTATTACCGTCTGAAGAGTAGCAGCTGTCGGGGAGACTGTTGTAATCCCCTTCTGCATTATTGACTCACTTCCACCTCTTCTCCCGTCTGTTTGCTGTTTCGTTTCATCTTTATTTCAGTGTCTTCATCCCACTACATAACACATCTGCATTTTTTAGACGTTCACCTGCCATCCACAGTGACTTTCGATGAGAAGGGATGTGGGGGTAAAGTGATCTTCAGCAGGATCATTACCCATTCCTCCGTTTCTCCCTGGATCCCTCCAACCGACCCAAATTCCCCCGTTCCTCTGCTCCTTCCCTTCACTCTTAAGTGCTCTTCTGAATCAAGGTGCTCTGACAATTGCTCCGGATTGACAGCTTTTCACCCGAATCCTCAGACCCGTTGTCATGGAAATTGGGCTCTCCACACGACACTATTCAGTGTCCCTCACATGAAAGATGTATTTGAGTTTTTGTGTGTGTGTGTGTGTGTGTGTGAGGGGTGGGCGGGGGGCGACAGGCAGATTTCAGCTGTTAATCACTCTTTCTGTCATTTCATCACAAGAGGAAAAAAGGGGTGAAGTAAAAAGGAGGGAAGAAAAACGATGTGTTGAATGGTGACAGGGAAGGTAGAAAATCTGCCCAGTGGTTCATTTCTCACGGCAGGATTGCATTCAATGCATTCGCCGACGGGGGCTAGTGAGTTTGCCTAATTGCTTTGGGCTAAAAAAAACAAAAAAACAGCTCAAACCACAGAGAAAAACTAGGCTAAGCCCTTAGCCATCTCAAAATAGATAGAGCTGCATGCCTTAGTCTCTTTGGCACTGATGCAAATTGGCCAGTTTTAATAACCCTGCTCGGACGGAGAATGAGTGGCGAGTGAGTTTGGAGGGATAAGGAGTGATTCTGCTGATCTATTCTTCATTCCCATCAACATTTTCTTTTCTTTTTTCCTACCCTACTTGGGTGGTTTCCCGCAATGAAACGTTACGGGCTACATTCCCGTGAATCCTGCTCGTCGATTAGCACAGAGCTTGACAGTGACACCTCGGCCTTGTCCAGTCGGCCACAGCGCTAAGAACAAGAGAAGGAGAGAGACGAGACACTGGGCTGGGGAGGCTCGACTGAAGACAGCTTTACTGTAAATGACTCAGAAAACCGAATGTCATCACAGTCAATTGTTATAGGCTAAAAGTTATTGCTTTGAATTATAACCCTTTCAAAGTCATAGGGCAGCTTCCATCTGTTCATATAGGACAAGATGTTTCTTTTTAACTGTATCCAAAAGGTTTGGGTTGAAATCATTTTGGATTTGTCACCCCGACATAACCAGCATACTGTTGTATCTTATCCAGTAAAGAAAACTTCATATCACTGAGCTGAAATGAATTCAACTGAGACAGAGGAAAGAACTGACTGAATACATTTACATATGTTTCTTTGTGCTTATTAGCATGTTAGTGTTCGTTTTGCCCTTGATTAACAGCCGAGTGTATCATAATGGAGTGCATTATGTCGCACACTCGCTGTTAATCAAGCGCTGAGAGGTCCAATAGGTCTGTTGCTATAGGAACCAAAAGGAAAGCGTGGACCGAGTCACTTGATTGGACATGGAGTTGTTCCCGTCATTAATAGAGAACTAATTTGGCACATTGTCTCGATAACGAGGACACGGAAATCAGTGTGTGTGTGTGTGTGTGTGTGTGTGTCTGGGTGGGGTGTGTGTGTGTGTGTGTATAAAGGTTGTGTGTGTCCAATCCTGCAATTGTTTGATAATCAGCATTAGGGTACATCGGAGCTTTAGAGCTTTGTTTCTTCGCATCTGCAAATATTATTTTCCCCTTCACTGTGACCTACAGTAACCTCCACTACTGTGTGAGAAGTGAGAATCAGCGTGCATCTATTCAAAAGGTCCCGTCCTTAATTTGACTCGAATCAATCCTGCATCCAGTAACCAGCAACCATCCCCCGGAGCCGAAGGAACCGTGTAACGGCTCTTACAAGGGGCTTGAGGTTGTGTTTCGTTTGATGCTCAGTCGTTGGAGCCAGAGGCTGAACTGAAACAAATAGGTCTCACACCTTGTGAATATCATGTGCTCCATATCCCCGTTTACTGTATCCTCTTCTCAACTCAACCCCACAGAACTCTTCTCCCCCTGCCGTGCTAGGAATATTGCCGCAGCGACGTGACACTACAGTCATATGATGTTGTTTTCATATTTACAGCCTTTGGATTCTGTCAAGTAGAGACGGACTGCTTGAATCACCGCCAATGAACCCTGTGCTCTTCTTAACTAATTGAAACATCTGCTCTGTCAGACTCTTTAGTTGTGTTTGTTTGCGGCTGGAAAAGAGACAAGAGATTATGATTATGATTCATGCGTGAGGCCGATAGGTTTTTGTTCTGAAAAAACTATGTCAAAATAAAAACAAATATTGTAACTTAATGTGCATGCACACAAACCATCTCCCCTTTGTCCGATTGTAACAAAAAAGACCTTGAAAAACTCTTTCTGTCTTTGCATTTGTGGTCGTTATAAGTCCTTTCTAACCTCCGTGACACAATTGAGCTCCTCACCAGCCATAACCCGATAAGGTCAGAGACGACGGAGAAAGTTGCAGATTTCCAGTATGAAGTTTAAATCAGTAATTTCATCTGACGCTGTCAGACACACTTTCTCAACTTAGTGTCATCAGTGTACAATGATTTGGGGGATTGGCAGAGACACAAAAGCACCATTTGAGTTTTCCAGCTCATGTTTTATTTTACATATTTTGTGTCTAGATCAAAGCAGAGGTTCAACCTTCAATAGAGTTGATTGAAAAATAAATAACATGATCAAGTCGGTTTCACTTGCCTCCAGAATAAAGACAACATGAGGTTATGTGTATAATTTCAGCCCCAAGAAATAACTTTACAACAGACGAACTATCATGCACGTCTATCTTCTTCTATCCTTCACGCCTTCATGCAAATCAAATTTGCCTAAAATTCTCCCTGTCCCCCTCAAAATCCAGCGTTATTATAATTTCTTTTATCCATTCCATTATCTCGGCGTAAGTATGCAACCTCTGTAAAGCACAACGGCTTACATGAAATGGGAACATCCTGTGCTGATATTAAGCCACACAGTTACGCCCAAGGGCGAAAACAAAATCCAAAATTGGTCCTTTTCATAACAGTAACATACCAGTTCCTTACAGGACGTACTTTGTATCTTGGCCTTGGTCTGCTGTCAGTTTGGAGATTTCCCACACTAATTGTTTATCATGGCGACAAAAGGCGTCAAGGAAGCAAGCAAAGAGAAATGACTCTACTCGGCACAGCTCACTATTTGTTAACTCTCTAAAAGGAAGAAGGCCCCGTATCGGTCTCCCCTGGGTGTACCTGGGGCGTACCGGTCTCTTGTTAGCAATGAGGGAAGTGTTACTACAGTAGAGACAGCAGCTTCTCCGGACGGCACAAGGGAGGTGTGACTACAATTCCATTGTTGAAATCTGTCTGTCTTTTACATTCAGGCCATTCCGCAATGGCCTGAATAGAATAGAATAGATTCTCTTGTGCAACATGTATTAAAACCCACATACAGTGGGCCGTCTATATATTATGTTTTAGAAAGTGTGCATGTGTGAGTGTTTTTTACAGGCCCGTGACAGCCCTCTCTGCTGTCTGCTCCTTGTATTATCTCATCCTCTCTCCACATGCCGCAAACATCCAATGCAATAATTAACAAATGGTCTCGCCCCAGTGGCTCCATTCAGTGACAGTGCACACACACACACACACAAATAGGTGTGCACACAATGCACCCTGCACAATTAACGGTCACCTTAAATGATGCTTTCTTGTCGACTCTGTGTGTGTCTGGAGAACGTTCTTATCCCCTGAAGTGTCCTTGTAGGATTCAGCTGCGGGACGGTAAAGCACTCGCAACAACACTCGGACTAAAACACGGCACAGAGTCTCAGCACAGTGACGGGAGATCACAGCAAGTAGGGACACGCTGAAATATATAATATATATAAACGTGAGGACAAATAGTCATAGGGCTGAGAACAAAGCAAGGTTATTACAATAAATCTGTATTACACACACACACATTGGAACAAACCCCCATAGATTACGGAAAATGGAAGAGGCACTGTAGGTAATGAGGTTTCCAAACATGTTCATTTCCATTGAAATCACCTTTTCCTCCAATTTGTGCATCAGAAAATGAGGAGCAGAATAACAACCAAACTGTTCCAAACAATTAGAGTCACTTTAGTGCGGAGGATGCAGAAGTAGTATGGTTTGGTGTTTTATTTCTTTCTTTTAGCAAGATCAGCATGTAAAAAGGGAAATGTCTCATGTTTTCAGACTCTGACGGCAGGTAGCGAGTAACTCGCAGTCCTGAGCGTCGTGCAGACAAGGGCATCCATCCCTGCGGAGCGAGGAGAGCACAGGAAACCCCTTCTGTGAGTTTGGCCGTGGTGTAGGGCCACAACACGATCAGAGATCGCGACGTGACTGGTTGTACAGTAGATTTGTTCTCCCTGTGACGGCGGCAGATGTTTAAACGTGGCGAAAAAGCAAAAGAAGAGAGGTACATATGTCGACGTAATAAAGATGTAGTGATTTTTTTCTTTTTCGAAAGCAATATATTCTTCATTTTTATAGGTCATAAAAAAGTTGTCATTTGATGTTCAGTTTAGTCTGCAACAAAAATCCAATTGAAGTTAACTCAGTATTGAAATGCTTTTAAAGTGTAAAATCAAAGAAAATACAATACAATGGCAAACGTCCGCCATCTTTGGAATTCCAGGAGACGTGACAATACCAATGCGCAAGCGGTGAACCAGTAAACGATCGCGTTGCCTCTGAAATGTTCCTCAGGGGATGAGGCTTCATGACTCGATCCCTCTGTTTATTTGGTATAATACCAGAGAAATATGGGATGGGCTAGCATGAGCTTTGATACCTGTGATATGTGTCGTGCCCAGAGGATAAACCCCTAGTTCCACCAGCTGGGTGATTTGTTTCAATAACCGTTGGCCTGGTTGCCATGCAATTTGATGCCTGCATTCATGGCCTTTGGAAACTTTGAGGAACTCTTGACTTTTCATCTCGTGCCGTAACCTGCTCAAAATGTTGTCTACTTTTTTTTTCTTCGCAACAGTTTTGTTTTCAACGAGCATCACAGCCACACAGGGCTTTGAGCGTCCTCTGAATAATGAAAGCTGGTCTGACAGGAAGCGGACCGCTGAAACAAACTTGAATCCGTAGTCCAGCGTTACTGGACTGGAATAATTGCTGTGGCCTCTCCTGCCGTGAATTATTCTCCCGGCTGCTATAACCAGCTTCACTCCCGATCAGCGGTGAAAGACCTTAAGCCTCAACTTCTGCGGCTGCCCGCTGTTGGGTTGAATGAGTCAAAAAGAGATGGGGGGGGGGGGGTGAATTAAGAGGGCGAGTGAGAGGGCACCTGATGAAAGTACAAGAGAAGGAGAGAGAGTGTGAAAAGAAAAAGCAAACGGAGACAAGGACAGGCTGCGCCCTCCGGTGCCTTTGTCCTATTGGCCAAGGGCCTGCCCGGCGCCAGCGGCAACCGATGACATCACTGTGTGAAACGCGGCGGGGGAGGGCGGGGCCTCTGCTGCCTCTTGTCACCCTGGCAACAAGTCCACTTGTGTTTATGTGCCTGTCAGAGTTGTGCAGTGATTGCCTCACCTCTGGCAAGATGTCCGTTGCCGATTCTCTTTCATGTTCTCTTTCCTGTCTTCCTTCTGCTCTCCTCCCATTTTCCCTGAATGACTTCCATTTTGTCAGATAATCTGTAGTTACTAATTTAGAAACAACAACAAGATTAGACACCTGCGACCTCTATCCCCCTCCCTTTAGCCCACATCCATCTCAAGTTTCCTTCTTTCCTCCCTCCTTGTCAGTTCCCCTCTCGTGTCCTTTCCTCCTTTTTCTTTTCCCTCCCCATCCTCTTCACTCTGTTTTCTGGTATTCGGTGGAGTCTATCATAAGTGGATTGCTGGTGTGCCGATTTAAAACGAGTGGAGGAATCATACCACTAATCCCATTGTGAAGGAACAAGAGCAGAGGCAGGCCTGTGTGTGTGTGTGTGTGTGTGTGTGTGTGTATGGGGAGAAAGTCTGAAAAAGGAAGAGAGGGGGGGGGGGGGGGGGGGGGTATCCTATAGACAGGAAAGACAGCGCGAGAGAGGGGTCTTTGTGTGAATGGCCTGTTAAATCAGGCATATAATGCCGGCCTTTATAGGAAAGCCTCCCAAGACTCCTGTGATAAGTGGCACGCTTCTCTGATCTGTACATGAAAGTCCAAGAGCAAGAGCGGGAGAGAGAAAAGAAGAGGAGACCAAATAGTGTGGAGAGGAGAGAGTGTGGTCTGTCTGCGGGGCAGCTGGGCAACTTGCTCAAGGCCTCACACACACATTCTTCTGCCTGTGCCATAGCGAGAGAAGATGCCCAGCTTTTCAAAGTGCAAGGGAGAATAAAGTAGAATCAACACGTACTCCAAACTCAATTGCTTTCAAGGGTACGACTTGGAGTCTGGTCATGATCCAGTGTCACTACTGTCTGTAAGTCATCTGTCATTCCTGCTGTCCATTCTGTCAAGTGCTGCAGATGACTGTTCCAACAACGCTGCCTCCATGGATAAGGGTCTGGTTAAGTTTAAGTTTGGGGGAGATTGAACGGTTCAAAGAAACCCAACATTTAATGTTGTCTACGTTTTCAATCACTGATTTGTGGCTGCAGACGTGAGCTGTAAACGCAACAGATATTTAATCAATTTTGAGCAAAAATAGGATTGGGTCAGGTATGGCAATTGTGTGTGTCAAGTATGGCAATTTATTTCGGTGTATTTTTACATATAGGCCCACTAAGCGTTCTCTTCACTCTATCCATCAAACCATCCACTGATTGTCTTCTTTCTTGTCACAACCTCATCGTAGATGAGGGCACATTTTTTCACCTCGGAAGTTGGTTTTCTCTTCCTCAGAGTGTACTGGCGGGTGTGCTCCAATCCCCATCGTTTTCCCCCCAAAGAGAGAAGAGTGGATACAAACAGTGGTTGGCATGTGTCAAAGTAGGAATTTAAAAATCAAAACGACCAATGCTCGCGTGCCGCGTACGCTGACAACAAAAAAAAGGAAATCCGCCAAAAGAAAGAACGCATCAGAGAGAAGAGAATAACACCCAGATCCCCGGTGAGCCCGGATCACAGGAAGCCTCTGTCTCCTCAGATTTCTGTTGTCTCATAAAGTCTTTCTTCTGTCCTCTCCAACCTTGATTTACTCTTGCTTGTGCTGTGCCAACAACAGCAAGTCTCTCTGTCCCTCCTTTCCTCCCTTTTGCTCCCTCGCACACTCATCACCCACCAGGCACACACAGCCTTCTCTTTCATTCCGGACACTCCTGTTTTCATCTCGTCGCTCCCACCACTCCTGGCCCTGTGGGAGGTAGAAAGAGATTTACAGAGGATGAAGTGATATCATTGTTAGTGGCTGTCCTCTGTGCTCCCCTTTGAAACACACACACACACACACACATGGAGAGATGATGAGCGATCAAACGCATGCAGGTGACTGAGCAAGCAATGAAGGGACACAAATACATGGGCACACACACTAAAAGACACACAGACACACTCCCTACTTACCATTTTCCTGCCTGCTTTCAAGAGGGTTTGTTCCCACGCCATAGGGAGTGTGTCTCATGACTGGCCAGCTGTGTGTGTGCGCGTGTGTGTGTGTGTGTGTGTGTGTGTGTGTGTGTGCGTGTGTGTGTGTGGTGTGATGGAGGGTGCATCGTCGGGACACCAGGGGCTCCTCCTTGGGGATTAAACTCATGTTTGAAGGTCAGAAAGGGTTGCCCTGCTGGCGGCTGGAGGATTTACACACACACACACACACACACACACACACACACACACACACACACACACACACACACACACACACACACACACAATTAGTTGTCTAATGGATTGAATCAGTTCATTTCAGACGCAATATGGTGTGTCTTAGCCATTGTCCTGCCAGCTAATCCATTAATGTGACCACTTAGGTCCCAGTTGTACCAACATTTGTCCTCCCAGAGGACTCGGCTTTGGAGTAACTGCTAGTGTAAGTGGCTGGCAGGTGATTGGCTGTTGCAGTAGCAAAAATGATCATCATAAATCTGCGTCCACACGAGCTTTATAGGTCTGTATCAGTGTTAGTTCTTTCCGATTGCTAGTAAGAATAGGTCCATACTGAAGCCACCTCATTCAAAACTCTTCATGCAGTCTGCATCGCCAACACGCATCTGGGCCAAACAATTAATCTCACCTCCTAAACTCACTCAAATCACCACAACACTTTGCACGTGTCTCCAAAAAGCTTGCTCGACCGTAACACCGGCAACAATTCTCGCTCTGAAAGCAAACACTGCTACTCCTAACACACTGACAACGGGGCGCATCACATACATGATGAACTTTAAACAGTGAAGCTTTAATGATATTTTCTCATAGATCGGTATGTCATTATAGAATAAGAGAAAAACGTTTTGCTGTACTAAAGTATATGTAAGAAGAGCAAACCAGAAATTGCTTCAGAGCCCTTTTTTATATTCTTGCATATAGTAATTTACTTGTGCAAAAATGAATCTGCTAAGATTTTCTATATATTTTAATATGGTTTCTGCAGAAATTCATGAAATTCGCCAAAAGCTAAATGAATGTGATCTACTATAATCATCCCCATCCTCTGTGCCACAATGACCTACTGTTTTTCATCAAACTCTCTGAGGATTTTAATTAAGATCCCCTCCGGAGCCGTGTCCTTGTAGCGGATCAGCTCGATGTTAAATTTGACATTTTTGTGAAAATATAAAAAAGTCAAAAGCAAATTTTTTTAATCTGATAAATTGAAAACTCGTTGAGACAAACATACAGGAGAGGAAAGCCACACCCTGTAGAAACTCCATGTCTGAGTCCATGTCTAGTGCAGATGCAGTAAGGTCACCATAGTAATGCAAGTCGAAACGTGTATTTAAAGGACAGTGAATATTTTAATTCCCCAAGACATTTGAAAGTAATATTTCTAGCCAGGTATAGCAATGTCTCTCTCTCAGTCCCTCTACCCACCACAATAGTCCAGACTAGAATACAGTATGTCAACAAATATTGTATTGATTGCTATGAAAATTGAGACACTCTTGTCTGCACAGGATCAATTGATTGCTCTCGGCATTGTCGTCATACAGCAGATAATCAAATATATGCGCGCCATCTGTACCATACGTGTGTTTGTGTGTGTGTGTGTGTGTGTGTGTGTTTGTTTTAAAGTCACAATATGGTACACAGTATCTACACAAAATTATTTCACAGTATTCAACATGTTAAGCACCGCTTGCATTACTTGTGCTGTCGTTTCCCCGTTGGTCCACCGTTGCCCTGTTTCCAGGGCAACAGCCCTTTGTCCTTACGTGACCTTGACTGTGTAATTTGGATGGTTTCATTTACATCTAAATTAGCATTAGTTACAGATATTGACTCCACTTGCTGTGAATTTAACCAAACCCCATTGATCCAATTTGAGCCGATCACAGACACAACTGGGTCTAAGAGAGATTGAAGTGAGACTTTTTAATGTTCAAACAAAAAGGTAATTGGTTCAGGTGGATGACAATGCCGTTGTTTGAATTAGTGTAATAAAAAGAGATATGGGCAATGTGACACAGCTCTGGCTGATTCATGTGAAATGAATGACACCTTTGTTGTGGAAGATCAGGTACAGATCAAATGGAGATGATAATAAAAATCGGACATCTACATTGAATTAATAACACCTGTAATAATGTATAGTAATGACTGAAATATGTTTTACCCAAAGGTACATGAATCACTGCAGCCTTTGATAGTGAACTTGAATGAAAAGCCCCAGTCTTATCACCTAATCTGATTATTCCGTAAGTGTTTTTGCGCAATCGAGGAAGAAGATTAGAGAAAGGGATATAAGAGTTGTTTTTGAACACGGGTATTAATGCTGTTTTAATCCCATTGTTGTGAGACATTTGGGCTATAATGCAGCAGTTGACTGGTTCTGGGGTGTCACTGTGTTTTGCTGTGATTTTGCAACTGTCTAGACGGATGACATTTGTTGTAATATGCCTGTTTGTGTCAGATACAGTTGTTATGTGTCGGGTGTTGTTTGGATGTAGTTTGAGCCATAACATAGCTTTTTGCATTCCTACCAGCTTTAGGCGGTGTTTCATGCTGTAAACAGATTAAGTCGCGCAATAATCTACGGGGAAAGTTTACATATTTGCTTCACTGTCATTACTTTTCTCCTTCCATCAGTTTTGCTGCAAAATAAATTGGTCCAATATCTCCTGGATAACACTAATTGCTGGCAGTTACTGTATGTGTCAGTCAAAGTTGACTCTTTTATCCAATGGATCCAAGTTTATAACTGCAATGATTTGAATTTGTTCCGGTTTCCATTTGCAGAATGTCACAGCCGGATCTTTGATGCACAACAGGGGAAAAATATGAAGTTTTGAATAATGCCAAATTTATCAGCCTCTGCTATCTTAAATTCAAATGTGTGAATAATTCCACGAGGAAAGGGAGACTGGAGCTCACAGATTGATTTGACTGTACACACATCGAGAGTATGGTCAGACTTTCAACTGTCATTGGATGAGTGGTTGAAAAGGTTTTCAACTGTATTGGATGATTGATCATCACAGGCAAATGACCAGAAACATTTTTTGTGTAGTTACAATGATAAACAACTCAAACAAAAAATACTGCGTGTAATACATTTGAGGAAATGTGAGAACTCCAGTCCTTCATTTCTGTCAAAAGACTAAAGGAAATACATGATACAAACTGGCTCTGATGGATCCTGCACTTTGACCCTTTTTCTAAATCGCTGCACTCAACCCCAGAGCTAATCTTAACCTTTCCTCTAACAGGTCAGCCTGCCAAGACTCTGAGGAAACCGGACTGTTCCTAACAAAGGGCAGGCCGGGGAGGGGCTGTATAAACAGAATGCTTTGTTATTTTGTTCAAGGTGAGGTTTGAACCTTAGATTTGACACTAATACTTCCCTTTGCCATTTCAGTATTGTTACTAACAATACTGTTATTGATATAGGCTAGCTTCATTAATGTAGGTAAAGAATTTCTGGCTTCTCGCTCCAACAGATCTCCGATCTCCACTGAATCTGAGTTGTTGTTGTTTTTTTATAACTTTAGTTTGCTGCAAATGATTGTGGCAAGCATTTCTGCCACGCACGGTAACTCCTTCATTAATGAAACTCAAACACAAGACAACTAGAACAGTGTGACACTGCCCGGCCTGTGTCACACACGTCTTCTTCACAGGCCTTTTAACCAGGGGGAGTTATTAGACAATGGAATCAGGCTCATTAAATTCATGGATAAAAAAATGGAATAAAAAAACAATTTGGAGATTCAGTTTCAGAAATTGACAACTGGATAATCAAATTATCCTAATTGAATTAGGAATATAGGTTTTTTTAAATAAGGCATTAAAAGGGCAGCTTCCTGTCCTATTTTTCATTTACTTTACCCTGAATTTGATTCCTGTTTCAAGCTATTAGTTTTCTTAATCATTTAGCATTTGGGCCTTAACCGGTGAAGCCATGCAAATTAGCCATCGGATGTAACAAGCTCTGATAGGTGAACCTTAGCTGTCTTTTCCATCACTGTATAAAGTGTGTGTGCTAGCATCCGGGCATTTTGCTTTTCACTGTCTTCCCGACACATCAAGAACTGTAGCGGACACAGCGGAGCGCCAATCCCCAGACTTCGGCAGCCCCCAAGATTGTCCACCACATGTTTGTCACATGTCTGCGCATGACATGTCAGCCGATAGCCAATCGGAGAGAGCCGTGACCCTCCGACACTCTGAGCAACAATCACTGTGACTGATGACAAGCTGCAGGCCTGATCCCACCACGACGTGGCGGGTCGACGACCTTGTTGCCTGCTGATTGAAGTGGCATTTGAAGTACTGCAGTTGGACGGATATCCAATCATGCCGGTATGTAATTAAGTGCTAGTGTGTCCAACATTGCGGTTGAAGCACACAAGGAAATGCTTGTCAGCGGGCACACAAATCAGATGGGGGTAAAGCTCGATCAGATGTCTATTAATCAGATGCATTCATTCACATTTTTTACAGGAAAAACTTCCACAACATATTTTATGTATAAACTATTCTGAACACCTTTCCAGACGGATAAAAAGGAGGTGGCTGCAAGTCTTTGTTTTTTTTTTACAGTCAACACCCTGGACGCTGCTTTGAAATGTGTGTTTCAAGAAAGCAGCCGCTGGTCAGAGCTCCAGTTTGACAAAAATGGTCCTTCTATACACAATAAAGTGCACGTGCACGCTTTCGTACACTTGTACCAACACAACTCCCCCTCCCCTGCAACAAAAGAAAAAATGTCAGACAGCATCGATTGTGACATTGTGAACAGGGGCCCATAGGCGATTTCAGTTTTCTTTCGTGTCTCAACAAATATATGTTAAAAGAAAAACTGACAGTGTATTTAAAGGTCAAACCGGAAGAACAAGTGTGTGTGTGTGTGTGTGTGTGTGTCTGTGTGTGTATGTGTGGCAGAGAGGGATGGAGAAAGTCACGTAAAATTATTTTGGTTTTGTTTCTACATCAAAAATACGAATCTTCTTTTTCTTCTTGTGCAAACATGCAGCACAATGATGGTTCATTTTAAAAGTGAAGCAAAACACGAGTGAAGTCTGATTACAGTAACAACAGACCTCATGAACGAATCAATTGTACAAACTGGTTGATTCTTAAGTGGCACATGCATTCATCAAAGTTCTTGTATTTTTGACGATCCTAATGATCGACTCTCACAAACACGTCATGCTCATGACCGGGTGGTATTCACTCCTCTGAAAGGAGTGGTTTAGTTTGTACAGTTAATGAAGTTTGGTCAATCCAAACCAACCAGACCTTGTGTCTCACATTGGACCATGCCGGTAATAAAAGCTCATGACCTCACACACACACACACACACACACGCACACACACACATACTGTACATTAATCTGTCTCTGCAGGAGGAGCCCCGACTTGGTGCTGGATTTAATCTCAGTCTCTAATCCTGCAGTTTGTACGTGTCAATCCCCTCTGACGGACACTGCCCCCTCAGCTTTTTCCCACATGACACCAGTAGCTGAGGCATGGACACACACTATATGTGTGCACATGTGTGTATATGTGTGTCGTTTCCTGTGTAATCTGCAATGATGCATCGCCTCACATAATCACATGTACACTTATATACTTGTGCATGCATGTCTGCACACACAGAGGCAGAGCCAACATGCAGAGTTTGACCCAAGACTGACCTTGCTTAACATATTGTTGATTTTGCAGCGACTGTGGCTGTAGTGAAGCTACAAACACACAAACACACACACACACACACACACACACACACACACACACACACTCTTAAGGTGATTAAGTACTCTCATATTAAACCGTCTCACAGTGATAAGACAAACAACTGAAATATGCTGACATTCACCACATGTCAAACGAATGATGCTGGGATTACACAGCCACAGGGCTGTGTGTGTTGTGTAATCGCATGTAATCTGCTATCATATTGACACTGAACATGGGACTCAAATACTGTAATCCCTCTGATTTGTTAAAGATAGATATACTGTAGGCCCATATACATATATACTATACTCTGATATATATGCTGTGTTTGTGTATGTGTGTGTGTGTGTGTGTGTGTGCGTGTGTGTGTGTGCGTCAACTGATATCTTCAATGAGAACTCCAGACTCAAACAAGCATTTAGATACTGTATCGCAGCTGGAAGATGGGATCTTTTACCAATTAAGGTCTTTATGTTCAGCTGAACATCTTTTTATATATTATGAATAAGATGCTAGTAATTGAAGCTATTAAAAATGCTTTACGTGCATTTACAATCTATGCTGCTGGAGGTTTCATGGGGGGACGACTCCATTACTTTTACTTCACAACTCTTTAGTCATCATCTTCATCAAAATCCTTCATAACCCTTTCTAAATATACTGTTTTCAAAGAGAGTCACAATATTCACCAATGCATTAGACAACCAAACAAGAAGGCAAAATATAAATACAAAAGGCAAACATTCACTAACTACTTTTAGCACGCTCTTGCCCACTCTTCATTTCAGCTGTCTTGTTTTCTTTCATCCTTCCATCATTTTAGTAGCGGGTCTCCCATTGTTTCTACTTTTCATGCTCGTTCAGCTGCACCCTCCTCAGCTATTCAAGCAATGCATTTCAGCAGCAATCCCATCTTTTCTTCAGGAAATGCATCCTCTTGCCAATAGAGGACATGAATCAAGAGGATTCTGGGGGATACAGTTTCAGTATGAGTGGCCTTTTATTCTGGTGTCCTCTGAGCATGTGGCTATGTATATGCATGGGATGGAGTCGCGATTATTAAAATGGAGAAATGCCAGTGTGTGTGTGTGTGTGTGTGTGTGTGTGTTGTGAGATGGACTAATGCCAGTGAGTGTGGATGGTCCAGCATTAGCTTGAGATCAGAGCGTCAGGTCATGATCGTTCTACAGTTCAGTTTGTGTGTGTGTGTGTGTGCGCGTGTGTGTGTGTGCGTGCGTGTGTGTGTGTGTGTGTACTTGACTCGACTGATAGCTCCTCTGTCTCTCTCGCCCATCTCTCTCCACTGCCTCTGTTCATCATTCCTTTATCAGCTTTCGGCTCGGCCAGTCAGACAATAGGCAGGCCACCAGCCAGTGACTCCACACACCAGACAGTGGGCACCCATCTCCCCTTGCAGTTGCACAGAAACGTCGGTTAGTGTTAACACTCACCTCGTGTCCTATTTGTCATGGGGGGGGGTTGCTCCAGCTGAAAACATCTCGGCCTAAATACTCGGTCACTCTTTAATCGCCCTCTTTACCTCCATTTCCCCAAAGAACTTTGTATCGATTCATATTCAAGATCCAGCTTTTTCAACGGCAAAGTAGTTGATGCATCGTGTATTTTGCGCTATTCCAACAGCATACGCGAGTGCAGCACCATGTTATGCTGTTCAGGCTTCATTTGTGAGCAGCAGCTAAAAGGGTAACCGTTCACGTTTGCCTCCTTGTTGGACGTCTGGTATCAGGAATTTCTTACAGCCACAGTGCAATATTTCGCATTGGGTGAAAAGAAGCACAGATGGCTCAACAAAATGGCCGCAAAGTGACCATCACTGGCAGTTACATCGAAATCAAGTTTTACATTACAACCGTTGGTTCAGTTTAGCAATTGAAAAGGCGCTACACTCTATTTGTTGACTTTGAATGCATCTAAAATGATCAAAATGTTTTCGATCATTTTTTCGTATATGACTGCAGTGCTGGTATTGGCGGCACTCATCTTGGATAAACGTGTGAATGTTCCCAGATGGGAATAGTTTGATAGGAATGTTTGCACGTTCTTCCTATTTTGGCAGCCATGCTGTAAATTCAGCATACGACAGCTTTTAATCTACTCTTGTTAAATATATCACATCACACACGGCGTTGCTTTGTTTATATATATTTTGTAGTAATATGCTTCTATTTAATTTTTCATTCAGTTTCTATCTGTATCTCTGATAAGCTTCGTAGACAAAACCTTTGCAGTCTGTGATCTCTAAATTTACACTAAACTGACTCAAAATACGGTTACACGTTTATTTTCCCCTTTCCCACCATGTAATCCAGTTTGAAACGATTTACCTTCCGTGAGGCTTCTCGCCGTCTGTATTCGTCGCCGTGTCTTACACCGTGTCTTGTTTGACACCATGTAATTCATGTGAACGTGAGTGAGTGGAAGCCATCTTGGCTCCACAGAGCAGCGTTGGACCGGAGCCAGGATGGCAGATGGCTGCTTGTCTGCAGGGTTTGGATTCCTACAGGGCCTCTGATACCGCAAACACAGACGACTGGGTGGAGGAGGAGGAGGAGGAGGAGGATGCCTCGACGACGATACAGATATTTATTGACTCTCTCTCCTTGTTTCTCTTTCTCCATCCATTTCTTTGTGTTTTTCTTACCTTTAATAATTCTCTCATCCCCGTTTCAACCTCATTTAAGTTTTTTTTTTACAAACCATTCTTTGTAGTGCTTTTACTTTTACCCCCCCCCCCTTTCAAATTACATTTCAGAACATTTGATTTTTGTAATTATTAGACCTAATTAGGAACTTTTAAAGTATAACCTCTGTATCATAAACGCCTATATGTAGTCTTCCAAAGAAAGGACATCAATCAATACCTTTTTTTCTTGCATGCCTACATTTTGAATTGCACTTTTAAAGGCTGTACATTATCCGTTTGATCAGCTTTGCTGATTTGCTCTGAGCGAATGCAGGCCAGTGAGCTCTAAATTATTGTGGTACAATCAGTCGCTGATTTGAAACACGCAGGAGGATTTCCAGAACAGAAAGATTAGATTAAAACTTTGCTGCGCATCTGAAAAAATGGAATCATCCTCTGCCAAATAAATTGATAGAAAATGAAGAAATGCTGAGCCCTGAATTACATCTATAAATTTGTTTTGCCGTCGGTATCAGAGAGTGATTTCATTTAGAGAATAATCTCAACTGGATAAAAATACTGCTGTGAGTAAATTTAATTCTGTGTCCATCGTCCTCAGTCCTACATCCATTCAATTCTGTATCCCTCGGTTCTCTCTTGCTCTTCTTCCTCCTCTCTTTTTCTAAATCACTCCATATTTCTGGTTTGTCCTTTTTTCTGCGTTGCCTGTCTCTCTCCCCTTGAATCTGACTCAGTATCATCCCTCTCAACCTCCCTGTCCCTCTCTCATCTCTCCACATCCCATTCTCCTCTCCATCGCCTTTCTCTCTCCCGGAGCAACAGTATGTGTACACCCGGTTGCCGTGGCAACGCGAGGAGGCCACATGAGCGGGTGGATGAACAAAAGACCCAGAGACCCTGTTCCGCAGGGAAAGAGAGAGAGAAGGAAAATCAGATTTAATTTTTTTAGGCGAGGGGTTTGGTGTGTGTGTGGAAAAGTGAGGAGGAGGTTGAGGGTTGGGGGGGGGGGGGGGGGGGGGGGGGGGGGGGGTAGCATAGGTGAGGGTGAGTTCATATATGAAAGAGAGACGGAAAAAGAGAGAGGGCGAGAGAGGGGGAAGGGAGTTGTGGTTTTACAAGAAAAAAAAAAACAACAGTGCAATATATGTAAAACTGCAGCTGTGGCACCAACATGGCCAGTGGAGGTGTCTCAGAATCTAAGACCGTTCAAAAATGACGGAGGTGCAGAAGAGTGGGTGTCATACTCTCAGAAAAATAAGAGTTAATCAAAGGCCAATTTGTGGATGCCTCCAATGTATTTCTCTGCGTGTATATGACTGTAATGAAATATTACTGGCTCCATATTATTCCTGTAGTAGGCTGCGAACATGGCTGTTGTGTGCAGTGTGCAGCAGAGGTGTGGTGCTGGCATGATTTCAACGCACATTATTGCCTTCGAGCCAGCAGGATGTTAAACACTGGAAGAGTGGAAAGGCTCCCAACACAGGGTCTGGACCCCCTGAGGGGTCGTACGATGGATCTGAGGGTTCAAAATGAGTAACAAATATGGAAAGATATGACACATCTCTCAAATTCAGCAGTATGTAGTAAAGCGTTGACACACGGCGCACAGTAATATTGAACCTGACGCATTGCTGGGTATATGGAACCAAGATGTGTGGGAACCACACATGTTATCCTCTCTGCTTTCCGTGGCTTTGAAAATGGATTGGTGGTTTGTTCATTCATCAAAAAACTCTTCTAGACACATGTCATACTCTGCTTGGATCAATAATGTTTGTTTGATATGTTTTTTGATTTAAAAAAAAATTAATAAAAATCAATCTACTTCCTCTCTCTCATTTAAAAAAGCAATCTGTAAATATATGTATATATATATTTTTTCCATTTAAACGACTTCAACTGCTTTAATTTCACTGACACAACTTCATTCGAAGTATCTAAACCTCTTTCCCTGGTATCATTCTAACCTTTAGGGTAAGCACAGATGAACTCCCCCTACCTTCACCACATGAATGTGAAAACAACCCCCTCACTTTCACACGTCGTTCTCCAAAGTGAAACTCGTAGAACAACACAATCGGCCCTTTGACTGGAAGGGGAAAGTGATCGGAACGGATCAGAGTGGGTTTAGCTCCCACAGTCACCGAGGGGAATTCTCAGAGCTGAGGCCTTTTCATTTGTAATTTCCAGGCGATTTATCTTTTGCGTTCTTCAGTGGTGGAAAGTTTTACCGCTGATGACGTATGGTTCTCTGACGGAGAATTTCCCAAGCAGATTGATCGTATGCTGGTTTCTTCACCACGGCACTAGAGGGCTGCTTAGACATTTAAAAAAGAAATGCATTTCTGTTTCCTAACCCAATGCCCCGTGACTGTCTCATGAAATAATTTCAAAACCACTGGAACGATGAAAACGGTGAGATATTGAATTGGATGAGATAACGTGCTATTCAAAGTGTTATCTGTGACCCTTTCTTCTTGCTTCCGTCTTCGAAGGTGAATTATATACAGCCACATAAAAACCTTTAACTGCACTGAGTTGCTTACGCCACATTTGTATGACTTTACAATGAGTTCAGCATGCCGCCTTGAAATCACATCCTGCGTGATTCAGTTGATTGGTGTGATCACCAAGGCCCTGTTTGACCAAGAACATGTAAATGTCCATCATTATGTGATGTATAATGTCTCTGTCTTTAACAGACCTCAGGGCTCCTCTGAATTACTGCAGCGGCAGAGAAAACGGCTATATGGCTCACAACCACTTTGATCGGCATCTTCAGCTGCGTAACGTTGCTCGTAATGAAGTCGCTCTAGTTGCTGCCCCGTCGGGACGAGGAGCAGACAGGCTGGTAACATTTAGGAGGGGAAAATTAACACTTGGGGGAAAATGTCAGGTTGGTTTCTACCGCAAGCCTCCCCCTCATTATTCAGCTGAAATGGAAAAAGATTTAGAAACACCGTTGTGACTGGAATGATGCTAGAGGTTATTCGGTGGAGATTCCCTCGTGTTTCAGTTTTTTATTAGACTTATTACCTCTCTCGATCGTTTGTACAGTGATGACCCCAGGGGCCATTCATATCCGTTACAGTTTTTCAAATTTGATGAACAGTTGAGCGAGTGGCACATGTGCGCCTGTTTGTCTAAGTTAACATATGGAGCCCTGGTCCCTCTCAAAATATACAGACAGAGCCTTCAGGGCACCAGCAAGAGAACCATATTCAATTATCCTACCTATTAAAACTTGTCAGGGGTGTGTGTGTGTGTGTGTGTGTGTGTGTGTTAGCTGAAACAGGACAGCCTTATGCAAATATAATTACACCGATTAAACCACAGAGGGGCCTGGGGGGGGGGGGGATTTGGGTGGAAAGACTGGCAGCAGTTGTGTGAGAACGCTGGTGTGTGTGCCAGGCGCCAGGGTGGTTGTAGAGCTGGTTCTTCAGTGTGTGTGTGTGTGTGTGTGTGTGTGTGTGTGTGTACACTTGTATGTAGGTTGATGCGCGCATGTGTGGGTGTTGACATTCTGGGAACACTGTTCTTTGCAACCCTCTCCTCCATCCCACACACCCCCCACCCCCACCCCCATCAGCACCACCATCACCCCCATCCCCCAAAGCCTGCTTCCCTGTCTGTCTGTCTTCAGGGAGTCGACGGAGCTCAAAGGAGTGTATGGAGGAGGGATGGAGGAAGGGATGAGGACCTGGAACCAAAGACGAGCGACTGAATGAGCGGCGCCCAGGAGCCAATGAACTGCCACTTTGACTGTACACGTAATTGGAGGAATAAAAAAAAAGTAAAAGATTTTTCTGTGTATGGCAAGTATCATGAATAAAACTGTTTTATGTGTCAAAACAACAGGGCAACATTCCTTCCCTCTTCTTATATAAGGTACCATGACGAGATGAAGCCATTTAAATATGCAGCAGGATGTGCTGCAGGTGCCCACCACGAACTTAACCAAATCCTTTTCTTGAATTATTTCGGTCACTGTTTGTTGTACAGATGGAATGAAACAACCTCATGACAAGATCAGAGCAAAGCAAGTGATGGAGAAGTCCGATGCTGTCCAATGAGTGTGTTCCTGGGTGGCTCCTCTTCCATTCTTTGCCCAAAGAAATCTGAACGTGATGGAGATGTGCATTGGAGACAATGACCGGCTCAAGTGATGTAGTATTTTCTGACATTAACTGGTGATTCTTGGTGTTTCTCCTAAACAGATCGGCATTCGCTAGTTTTTTGCCCAGAGGGGTAACGCCAGCAACCGAGTCTGTCACATTGAATTTACCCCCCCCCCCTTAAGAAACTACCTGTTCACCCGGTCGGGAGAGAAAAAACCAAAGAAAGGAGAATTTTTTCTGACGTTGTCTCAAGAAATCTCGTCAGTCTGCACTCTCACGGGAGGAGAAGCTGTGGCCGCGATGCAGCGGAGGCGATTGTAATCGGGAACATCGGTGGCTAAGTTGTTGTCAAGCGCAGTGACAACAGCACACACTCGACTGGACTCGATTGAGGTGACAGGTTTGAAACCGAGGAAATAAACTGGGGGTTTTTTGATCAGTGTAAGTGCAGGCAACGGATTGAAGTGTAGTTTTGCAACATTTGAAGGCAACACGTTTGTCTTAAATGTATCACCAGTACACAATACATAATTGATTCAAACATTTTCTGGTGGCTTCCTGGAAAGTAGCCAGGGATAGACGTACACAGAAGGCGCAAACCAACTGACAGTCATTGCCATCCTACTATATAATTTATGAATTGAGAGATTTTGGACCACAACACATATTGCTCTCTCTCATGAACACATCCAGGAGGATGGGAGATGTGAGACCTGGGCTCTGAATCCCCCTTCCCACGAGGGATGAACCCTTTTTTTCTTTAAAAGAGACTCGCGGTTCCATAATTCATCCTCTGATCTCGTACAGTATTTAAAGAACATATGATTCATTTGCTCTCTTCCCAATTTTTTTTTTCAAAATTCCCAAAGAAACTTTAGGTCCTCTCATCTCCGCTCCTGCTAATCAGTAAGCAGATGCTTGGGAGGGAGAAACGCCACTCTCTTCCTCCTCCCTCCTCTCCTGCTGTCACTCCGTCTCTCCCCTTTTAATTCCCTCTGATTTTTCTTCCATCCCACTTGCGAGATCTCGAAATAAAGGAGCTGCTGTCGCGCAGCGCAGACGCCCGGCTGGAATCCTCCCCCCGTTCCTCCACAAACCTGTTCTCCCTCCTGATGAAATTACGAATCCATATTCAAGTGCTGATTATTGAACCATGTCCTTTATTAATTGACGCGATGCGTGTTCTCAGCCCAACACGGCATTCGGCCTCCATCCGACCATTTTCCCTTTTCCATGGGCCTTATAGTCAGCCAAAATCCAATTTTATTTCTACTCCTTATTCCACCCCCACTCCATGCTCTCTGCTTTCCTCAACCCCCCCGCTCCCTTTTACTTCCTTCATTTCATCTCCACCTCATGCTTTCTGTTTGCTAAAGGATGGGGCTCATGTGGACAAAAGAGAAGAGGGGGGAATAATTGAGATACAATGAAAGAATATGGTGAAATAACTTGCTCGATGCACATTTATCAAACAACAGTGCATTTGGTGAATGAAATTGTTCAAATTGGTGAATGATTGGGGTCTGTTTAGTGTAAAGTGTAAGGATGTTTGGTGGATATTTTCTAGCAAAATACCCTTGGACTTTATATACATCATGCAGCATTGTGTAACACATAGGTGGGAAGAATGGTAGCTCTGTGTCTTTAAAGAATAGTAGTGGAGATGCTGGGGATTGAACCCAGGACCTCATACATGCGAAGCATGCGCTCTACCACTGAGCTACATCCCCTCTGATTATCAGTCATTTGGATTTTATCACATTCGTCGAAATGCAAGCGTAAACCATATTTACAAAAGAGCATCATTGCACAGTGTGTATCTGCACTGACTATACTCTTTTTTTGTGCCTGCACACCTGCTTATTCGTGCAATCTTCCCATCTGTCAAACATGCGGCAGTATCATGCGTCTCGGTGACTTTGACCGCGGCGTGACTGTCGGATTGCCGAGAAGTGTGCGAAAAACAGACAATCACCCATGTGAGCAGCCGCTCTGCAGACTGTCCTGCAGACAGATCCACCTTGTCGAGGAGAGGGGTCGTGCCGGTTGGCGCTGACACAAAGGGCACGTTAGCTCGGACAGCCAACCTTTACAAATGCGGTGAGCAGAAAAGCATCTGAGAATGAACACGTCCAACCTTGAGGCGGAGGGGCTACAACTGCAGACGACCACGTCAGGTTCCACTCCTGTCAGCCGACGACAGACATCTAAGGCTGGACAGGTGAAGGCCGGAAAGACAGATGAGCCTGGATTTCTGCTGAGGCTGCAGATGGTTGCACCAGAGTGGAGAATGTTTCCTTTGTTGCTGGCCGTGTTCGTCCCTCTATGGCCACAGTTTACTATCTTCTTGTGGTTGCTTCCGGCATGATAATGCTCCAAGTCATATCACACTGATTTCATGAACCTGAAAATGAACTCAGTGGACTATTGGACCAGTCACCAGATCTGAAATGAACAGAATCTCAGGAGACAGTTTGCATCATCTTGTAGAATCCATGCCGTGGGTAATATGACAGCAAAGGGAGGAAATATCCAGTATCAGTAGGAAGTTTCTGTTTAAGTGTGTGGTTAGTGTACGTTGTATTACACATTTTGATTCTGTTGTGGAAACAGTCCAAGGTATAAAGATAGTGGAGATGCTGGGGATTGAACCCAGGACCTCATACATGCGAAGCATGCGCTCTACCACTGAGCTACATCCCCTAGGTACAGTCAATATTGATGGCATATTTATACATTTTAGTGTGCTTGTTTTGTTAACAGGCCAAGAGACTACATAAAAAAGGCCTAATTACACTGTTAATGTATTCAGGACAAACAATTTAATTTTTAAAAAATGGGGAAAAAAAATAACTGGATAAAGATAAAACAACAACAACATATAGTCTTCAACGTGTCAGCCTGAGGATTAAGATAGACGCAGACAGCCACACACAAGCGCAGTGAATTACTGAATCAACGATCCAAGGTGCAGTGTGATCTGAATAAACGGAGTGAAACTATCTGTGTCCTCCCTACGGCCATTTATAATAATAATAATGATAATATATTTGATTTATAAAGCGCTTTTCATGTACCCAAAGCGCTTCATCTTTTCACCGCTGGCTTCTGACGTAATTATTCCCAGGTGATCTGACACAGTCTGACCGTTAAAAGAATTTCGAGCCTGAACGCTTCGAGTCTGAAGGTCCTGGTGGGTGTTCAGTCGAAAACCCTTTTGTTTGAGACCATGCAGCCACCGGTAATTAGTTTGAATTAATTTAGCTAATTGTTTGACATATTTTATTTTCTATCCTTTGTATTATATCTACCTATTACACACCCTAATGCAATGTATATTTCAGCCAAATCTTTCTCCGCCCTCAACCAATAAATGCTTTGTCACCAAAAGACCTTTGCACATTTTTTGGCAAAGCAGCTATGAAATGGGAATATTCCACATCTGCCCAGGCCCAGATTTGCAGCAGAGCGATAAAGCCAACAGAGGCAGCGCCAGCCGAAACTCGCAAGCTGTGGTGGCTTTTTTTACTGCGAAAAAGGATTTTAATATCTGCGCTATCAGCCACCCACAGCAGTTTGTCTTCAGCGCTGGGAACAAGACATGAAAAATCTGCAGAAAAATATCTGCCCTTGTGATGTCACTTGAATGTCATTCCCCTATGAAATTGTTGACTGTAAAACCTCTAGGCCCCCCCTCACTCCTTCTCAATTAAGACACGTTGTCTCCCTGGATGAGATTTAATAACATGTTGCCAAGAACATCTGCCTTATCCTGTCGGAGGTCAGAGTTTTTAGCATTAAGAAACAATGACCCCAATCACCTCGCATGTCTATCCGTAAACATCTTGTCACATCCTCGGCTGACCCACACTAACACCTCTCACACACAACAACACACACAACACTGTTCAAATCCACTGATGGGAGGATGGGGGCAACTACTGTTTTTGAAAAAAAAAAAAGCTACGTTAACAACGAAATGTTGTAGATGCACACATTGAGAGCTAAAGGTTTGTCCAACTGAAGCTGGGAGGGGAGAGGCAGCATAACACGATTTTTGTACTGTATGTATACTGTACTGGGCATAGGTTATAATCCTCCATAAAAAAAAAAAAATACCTGCAATTAGTTTAAATAATAAACGCAAAAAATGTAGAATTATACACAGGACCCAAGTTTTTTTTCTTACTTGCTATGATACCTAAAATGTTTTCTACGACTGTGGAAATGGTGATATGAATTATCACAAAATGATTTATTAACCATTAAACCATCAGTTTCCACTCATAAACCCTCCATAAAGGATACCTTGGTGAAGTGCAATGTTGGAAATGGTTAAGAAAAGAATACATGGACCATTGGTTTGTGCTTTTAAAATGAATTTGAAGTCTAAACAGCAGTGAAATCAAACTGACAGATTTTGCTGGTTGCTGCACTTGTAGATTACACGATTAACCATGTAAGTAGCTGCAAACCCAAGCAGGTGTTTAGTGTTGCTTCCTCTTTCTCTGTTTCCTCACATTCAGAATCATGTCTTTCCATTTATACGCTGTGGATCAGTCTATTGGCTTTTTTTTAGTCATGTATTAATGTCACAGGGAGCCAAGGAGCTTCACTTTGCACTGAGCACTTGTTTCTTCAAACAGATCGCAGCGGGGTGGAGGCGCACAATGTCGTACTTGCCCCGGGCTCTCTCTCTCCCTCAGCTTCTCCTCGCAGTTGGAATGGGTTAAAAGGATTAAGGGGACATTTACATTGGGTTGGGTGGAGCGCCGAATACGCTGACAGGGACTCCATCGCTGTACATAGTCGGATAACGCTCAATGTGTAGCTCATATAGGTCAGATTTGAAAATCGCATACATTAACACACATAAAGACATCAAGGGGATGTGACGCTTTAAGACTGCTGAGAAGAGGATGGATGGGTGGTTGGATAGATGTATAGATGGAGGTGATGTTGGGGGGGGGGGGGGGGTTGCAACCTGATGTTATATGTTGTTCTAAGAAACTGAGTCTGGCTCATAAGGGAGTTGATGATGGCATAATCTACTTAATCTGATTGAGGGCAAGGTTTTCTTCACGAGCTCAATAATTGATAGCACCATCTGCTGCGGAATCGGTCTACCAGGATGGCGCACAGAAGGAATTGGGTTAGAGCCACACTGGCCAATAACATTTTACCTTTCTTTGCCATGTTCTCAAACAAATGCAAAGTCTTCACACGTATGTTACTGATGAATATGTCCCTTTTTTCATAGAATTGAACTGTGATTGTTTCAAGGAGATGTATTATGCTCATATTCAGGTTCATCATTTTAATTTGGGCAATTACTTGAAAAGATTTACATGCTCCAATGTTGCTCATCCATTCCTGCAGCGCCTCTCTCTCTCTGAAATGCCTTGGTTTGAGCTCCTGTCTTTTTAAGACTTTTATTCAATGTTTCAACTGTACTGCATTACTTATAGCAATCTATTTCAACTGTTTATCCATAACTTTGGCCAACAACCAACCGTTTCATCCTTTCTTCCTTGTACTTTGTTTTGAACTGTTCATACATTGCTGTTAGCCTTTTTGCTAATTGGCCAACTATTTTAACGCATCATACATTACTTTAAGCTAAAATTTAAAGCTAACTTAATCCATTATCTATTACTTTTAACTGTCTATTTGAACTTTTCTCCCGTAACTTACTTTGGGTTTATTCATTTTAATCATTCACTCATTATTTTGACCCACTCAACTATTCATTCGTTGGTGTTTCTCTTTGCTTGCCAACTTATTCTTACACATTTTTAGCTGCAAAACATGTTGTGGGGGGTTGGACCTATATTTAATTTCCTAAAATGACTCGAGCTAATACATAATCTTTACTCCATAACACCTGGTTGGGAATTACTACATTAGCCTTGGCAATATTCAATTGAAGTACTGTAATCAGCCGTTGCTGAAGAGCCGCATGTAAGCGTGTCTTACAAAGCACTTTCAGAAGGATGAGGCTAATAACTATATGAAAGAATGGCTACACCGCAGACGTGCAGGCTAATTATAGCTGGAATGATCCCTTTTAATTAGATGAGGCTTTTTAATAGGCTATGGTGTGTGTCGATGTGAGTGTATATGCTTATGTATAGATGGTATGTTTGTGTGTGTGTATGACATGTAAATAATTGATTGTTTAGCTTCCTTTGAACATGGTTAATTCACAGTACAGGGATGGATGGCACACAGTTTTCTCCCATGGCTGTATGGAGGAAAAGGTCATGTGTGAGTGATTAACAGACACTGAAAACATGCACTACGATTTGTGTGCGATGGCGCGAGACGACTTTGTTTCCCCTGCCGAGCCTTGTGTGGCGACACCTCAGTGTAGGTGCAGCAACACGCGTGTCTTGGAAGTCATGTTGCGCTCATGTCACGATGGAAGCGACGGACTAATGCTACTACTTGGGGATGGTGGGCAAATTTTTTAAGCCACGAATTTAAAGACAACAGAAGGCTGGAGTGGGCTGGGATTATTTTCAGTTGCCCCAATTATGATACATCCAATATGTCATGCATGTGACATAAAGTAACTGTAATGCTGCTTGATGGGAACCGAACAATCCGAACTGGGATTAGTCTTCTCTTCAGTATGGGTTAAAAAAAATGCGGGAATGTTTTCAGGTTCTAGCTGGTTTTGTTTTTCCTGTGAGAGCAATTCTTCTTTTCACCCTCTTGCTCTGCTTACAGAGACCAATGTTAGGAGGGAAATTCATGGAGATGGAAACAGATAATGAGCAAAGATAAGGTTATGCTTGAAAAAAACATTTCATATTGTATTCATAATATAACTGTGTATCTGTCATGAAAACAAAAATCAGCTGCAGGCCTGAAAAAATCAATTTCACTTGAAAATGTCGGTTTCCTTGTAAATTCCACTGAAAGTGACCTATTCTGTTAATTGGAATTGATTTACCTTTGAAAAAAGGGAAATGCTTTTACATAATGTACACTTGAATAGGCCATTGTAGTCATTGTAATATGGTGTGAGCCAAGGGAGAGAATCTCCCACCCTGTGTAGATAAGAAGTGGAGATGCTGGGGATTGAACCCAGGACCTCATGCATGCAAAGCATGCACTCTACCACTGAGCTACATCCCCTCTGTCATCCAGAAAGAAATTGACAAGGTCCAAAGAAAATTCTAAAACGTTGACAGTGCCATTTTCTTCCTAAGATGTTGTAATCAGTTACGTTGGTTCCTTCGGGTTTAGTGAAAATGGATGAAAACTAAAATATATTGTATCATGCATCTCAGATTAGAACGGCGATAAAGACAAATCACCCAGTGAGCATGCATCGGCTTCTGCAGACTGTTTTCACCTCTTTGTTGAGGAGAGGGGTCAGACTGGTGGCAGCTGACACAAAGGCCACATTAACAACGATAGGCGACCTTTACAACTGCGGTGAGCAGAAAAGCTTCTCAGAATGAACAACACATCGGACCTCGAGGCAGGGGGGCTACAACATCAGACGACCACGGCAGGCTCCGTTCCTGTCAACCGAGGAGAGACATCTAAGACTGGAAAAACATTGTCCATCTTCCATCCATGGATCCGAGTAACCTCGTGTCAACAGTCCAGGCCGCTGCTGGTGTAACGGTGCAGAGTGTTTTTCTAGACACACTCTGCACCTCTAAATACCAATCAATCATGGTCACAGCCTTTATAGAGTAGTGTTGCTGACCATGTTCATCCCTTTATGGCCACAGTTTACCATGTTGCACTTTGTAAAAATCCACATCTGCTGTTGTAAGGTCCCTTGTGGGCCATATAAAATAATTGACCACTTATATCATACCAACCTCTCTATTGCTTTCTGATTTCAGGTGATGATGATGACTATGATGATGATGATGATGACAATGACGATGATGACGCTACTCCCAGCTGACGGCAGTTCCTCCCTCGCATAAAACTCTGCAGTAATTCCACACACAAGGATGGTATTTATTATGTCTGTCGTTCCTTCATATATTCCATCTGTCTATCTTTAATAGCCTGGACAAACACACTTCAGTCTTACCTGGGCTCAGCACAACAGAGTCAGACCCACTGCCCGCATCCTGTCCATCTCCACCCTCCAAAAAGCAGCAGAATCCATTGTTGGGGATTAGTGGAAAAAAGGTTTTGAGCTGTTTGTTCCATTTCCTCATCGGCAGAGGTGAAGGATTGTGGGGTAAATCAGTTGGCAACAAGCCAGCAGCGATAAAAAAACAAGTAGTGTATATCACACAGGGAAGGGGATTGATCCCAAGCTCTGCTTGTAATCTGTTTTAGTCCGACATTGTAGGTCAAATATACACATGCCCAGCACTGGATTTCTGCAATGTGGTTTTTATTCCATCCATTAGATTGACGGCTTTATTGATTAATTAAGACAGACAGCGGGAGGGGGCAGAAAAATGTATGCAGGTGCAGCATGGAAGGGGGAAAGTACGATGGGAAATAGGGACATGGGGGCAAGAGAGGTTAGAAGATGGAGAGAGAGAGGAAAGCGAGACATAAAAGATGGGGGGTATACATCTTGGGTTTAATTAGGGAAATGAAAGCTGTTAACTAAATGAGTGTTTCTGTGTGTGTGAGAGTGCACGTGGCCCGTATGCTCTTTGGGCACAAGGCTCCCATCCATTTGTGAATCCCCCACTCTCTCTCTCTCACACACACACACACACACACACACACGATAAGTACTGGAACTGAATTAAAAAGCACGACTGCAGTAATTACCTACCCGGCAGATCGACCCAGTCACAGATTGGCTTGATTTGATGCAGAGGCAGACCTCGTGATAAATACTCTTTCCCTCTCTTTTGGATAAAGTCTTGAGGTCCAAGAACAAGGTCAATGTAACATGCACGTGTGTGTGTGTGTGTGCGCGCGCGTGTGTTTGCCCGGCCTGGAGCTGATCAAGGAGCAGCCTACTCACGGATTCGCAGCCATATAATTACATTTGCTGGAGGAGATGGGTTGGTCAGTCTCTCTCCAGCTCTTGCCTCTGTCTGATTTTCTTCTGTCGTCCTCCTCGCCCATTAAAATTCCCCCCAGCTTCAACCAGTGGCCTCCAACTACAAGTAACACATACACACATGCAAGAACCTTTGGCCTGACCCAGAGTTGGCTCTTGTCTGCCACAGAAATTTGCACACGCGTGCGCACACATACTGTACACCCTCAAACGTGCATTTGCAGACTTGTGACAATGCATAAACAGGCATGCACACTGATACGCACGCATTAACCGAAGGGGTGCAGGGTCACGGATTGCAGCGTCCATCAGGGTCTGAATATTAATGTGCGGTGACAGATAAGCAGCCGTGGCAATCCCTTTAAGGCCATGCTCCTCTCTGGTTGGTGCTTCTGGTTAATCTATGCCAGTCTGAGCAGCCAATTTATGTAAATGTTGTGCTTCAAATTTGAATCAGCGTGTGCGTGGCGGTTTGAAGGCTTCAATCAATCTGAACATGTGTATGTGTGTGTGTGTGTATCTCGCTTTATCTTTGTGTCTGCTTATCCTACCATCTTGTTGACTGATATCTTGATTATGGATGGTCTGTTTTAGTACTTGCTTTACCTGTCCAGAGGGGGGCAGCAGTGAAAAGAATTTAAATGACTGTCTAGCAAAGATATTCATACTTTCATATAGGTTTGTTTTGTCCCAGATGGACTGCAGTAAATCTCAACAATGACTGAACCGGAGGGGATCTGGACCTCCACCCTGACACTGATAAACGTGCTCGCCACCCAGAAGCCACGGGTGAACGCAGGGTGGGGTTTTCAAAAGTGCCCGCAGCCCCGACGGCCGCTGCAGCCTTCACAAATGAAGACATCCATTGTGATCGTGTGTGATGCTTCATGATTCAAAAGTCATTGGGCGCGTAACGATGAGACTGATGAGACGCGCACAGTGTGAGCTTAATCGGGCTTGATCAGAGACGGCGCCGCTCACTTCTTAGCTCCATTTGGCTTTTTCTTTATCATCGCTCCCTCACCTCTGACCCCCCCGCCTCCTCCTACCCCCCCCTCCCTCTTTATCCACCAAATCCTTTAATCCAGGCTCCCTCTGTGACCCCTCCCTTTTGTCCCAGGTTGGGGTACATGTCTGCACCCCCGCCCCGTGAAATTGGCCGGTTAGCAGTGCCAGCCATGCCGCCGCTCTGCTCCTGGGAGAGAAAGAGGGAGCAAGTGTGAAAGAGAGTGCACATTTTTTTTCTTACATTTTTTTATGTTGCCGCTGTGCAGCTGTGGGGGGAAAAAAGAAAACATTAAAGTTGCAAAACAGGCTTGAGCCATTTTTGGCTCTTTTTTTTTTGATATCTGCGTGTCATCACCAGGAGTTATGTTCATGTTTATTTATCTTTAAGTAGCAAGGAACTATCTGGACAAATTAATGGCACATGGTAGAAAACAACCTCTCTGTGAGTTATTAGTGGCTAGGGCCTGAAGAGCATTGACCTTACATCTACTATTTAATCATCTTTACTTTGGAAGCTCCTCCTAACCCCCGCCCCACACACCACCCTCCCCAACCCCCAAAACCACAAGGAGATGACTTGCAGATGAAGTAAGAAAACTACAACACAGAGTAACTGAATAAATTAAAGAATGTTAAACAGGAAATTAAATATGTTTTAATTATGTGAAACAGACTGTAGCCTAATCCAGCTTCATAGTCGCTGAAAGGAAAATCAACAAGGATGTGATAGTTCAACAACAACAATAATCCACAAAAGGGTTTCTGAACGGGTCTTATTTCACCCATACAACTTTTGGGAGCCAGGTCACACTGCGACATGTTCATGTTCATGCTTAGGTTAGAATGAGTGCAGATTATATCTTGTTTAGTATTTTATGTCTAATAGGCACGTTACTGTCACTTTAAGGGAAGTAGCTCACGGCGTGGATTGGACATCAAAGTATCAAGGTGCCTTTGAATTTCGTTAGCGTCACATTGATGTTGACCATTTTCCTATTACGATTGATGTACACGAGTCCATCTGAGGAAACCAACGGATCTCAGCTCCCACAGAGTCAAGAGAAAACCTTGCTCCACATGGACGGATGTTCAATAGATGACAGTCCAATAAATAATCCAAAAACATGGACGATCGTATTTAGAATGAAGGGATCGGCCATGATCAATATTCATGAGAAATAGTGTGTGGATCATTATTTTAATATGAGCTAATATTACATTTGTATTACTATTCATCGTCAGATTCGTCGCAGTCTCCTCGTATGGTTTCTAGCTGCGGTGATAGAATAAGAAAGGAAAACACTGTCGGAGATTCAATCGGGAATCAAATCATCTTTATTGAATTCAAAATGAAGCTCTAATATGACTGTTTTGTGTGTGTGTGTGTGTCCGTCCATTTATCAGAAGCGGTTTTAAAAGCGGTGGAGTTCACACACGAGAAGCTCAACTGCCCAAGGAAGTCAAAATCCCAAATCCGACCCCAGGAAGTTGTAAGACAGGATGTCATCACAGTGGAACCTCATAAAAAAAATAAAATAGAAAAAAGATAAAAGCCCGACCTTTTTGACGTCTCACGTCAGTCTCTTCCCCGCACCTGTCCCCGTGACGTCATCCTCCCACCTGCGCTCCTCTCGCGCCGCCGCTTCCGGAGGGCGGGGCTCGAGACGGTTGAGTTCGAGGTCGGTCAGCGCTCGAGCGCGACAGCAGCAGCGCCGAGCCTTGCCTGTCAGACGTGCACCGGCGCGCGCGCGCTCGGTGTCTGGCTTTTCTCTTCGCAAAGGGTGTCACATTGAAATGTTCTCACTCGCTTTCATCGCTTTCTTGCGCGGCAACATCTTTTTTTCCTTCTGAAGTGTACGCAGGCGGCGGTTCGCTTGCACCGGCGGGACGGAGTCGGCGACGCCGCGGCGCAACGAGCGCGGAGAGCGACGCGGCTTCGGCTTTAGTGTAACTGTCCAGGACACCGGGCGTTATTCCTGCACGAGAGGGCTCCACTTTTGGATGAGTTCGCAGCACAGTTTTTTTGTTGGAAAAACACCTGCGAAATCTCCACTCCAGTAGTTTCCGCTCCAGGTTTCTCAGCTCGTCGCTCTCCTCCGGTGGAGAATAACACCACCAGCCCGCAGTCGCGCCGAGCGGATGCGTGCACTTCTGCGCGCTTTGTGCAGACTGTGGCGACGGCAAGAGAGCAAGCCCGCAACCCAACGGCAGAACACAAAGTGTTGAAGAAGCGTGCACTTCATTTGGACACAGTCGCACCAACTTCTCGGTCGCTGCCTTGGACCGAGCCCCGCGCCCCACCTTGTGACGCTCGGGGCAACCCGCGGGACCAGGATGCACAGCAGCTGAGGCGCACCAGCCCGGGGACTTTAGGCTGTTGCAATCGGATTGGACGCACCTCCGCCTCCGCGCGGGACCGGGACATGAGCCGAACCAGGACGACAACTGACGGCGCGATGCTGCTCGTGCTCCCGCTGCTGTGCCTGCTCTCCGGAGCCTGCCGGGCTGCGACCCTGGGCGGAGTGGAAGGCGAGTACAACCTGCAAGGTGAAGGAACACACACACACACACACACACAGCGTCGTATTCTCTCTGAGTGTAGTATTATGTTATTGATATTGATGATGATGACAATAAGAATGATGATATTGATAATGATAAAGACAAGGTGTCGAAACAATCACGCGGGAGTCTGGAGCAAGTTTTCACGTGGTCCGACATTATTTAACCATATATGCATATATAGGCTCCGACATGTGCCCAAAAAGATGCACGATAATCTCTGGCAAACACCTGAATTCAAGTCTGCACTGTGCGTCAGCGTCTGCGCTGCGCCGCCGTTTTTACGCACGCAGCGCGCCATGTCCCCGCGCTGCCCGCCGCCGTTATCTGCAGCTCGACGCCGACAACAAGTGCACAGACCGGGCCGCACCACCGGGCTGCTGGCCGGTCGACCCAGACACGTAGCAGTGTTCACACTTAAAGGAGGGATTGATGCATGTTCGGGAATGTTGTCTCTTCTCATTTGCTCTGACGTGGGGAAAAGGGCAGAGGTCAGGATCAGTGGATCAGCATCTTGCTCTGGGGCCACGTCAGGGAAGTGGACGCAGGGAGGAGGACTTTGAAGTGACCACTGCAATCGCCTTTGGTGTTCTTGGAAAGTGGCTTCGTGCGTCCCACTCCCAGCCATATTGAAACATGTTGATAGGGGGAAGAGGATGACGGGAGCCAGTGATAGATTTATTAGACGACCATAAGTCAGAGCGAAACAGGCCCCCTCTTTGTGACCAGTGGGTTCCACAGCACAGACTCTGCCTTCTTGTTTTCTGCAAACTGACTGACAGTTAAAAATGGAAAGCACTAAATGAGAGGAGACATCCACCACAGCAAAATAATAAGAAGCTCATGAAGCAATATTCACACGGAGCTACTTCGTGACCTTTTGGAGATGGGTCCGCAGTCTGTGTCTCCCTTTTGTCCAAGATTTGAATGCATTCTCTCTTGTTGCTGGCTAATAACCATCTGTGTAATATCTCCATTTGAGCCTCTCTTTTTTTGTTCCCCTTGTATGATTCTCTTCTTTCATCCTCCTTTCAATATTTCTGCCTGATTGTTCAGTCTCTGTTTCTCCCTCCACTCTCCCTACCATGTGACGGTGTTTACACCCAGATGCGGCGAGGTGGAAAGATTTAGAGGTTGCGTCACTGTGTCCGTTGACCATTAGCCTGCACTCCGGTCACATGACTGTATTAATGGGCTTTGGCTCCACCGCTGCAGCAGAACCTATACTGTGGCGCTTTAGTCCTTTGTATTTCTATGATTGACTTTCATCTAAATGCTTAGGTGACATTGTCCCTTCTTGCGGTTACTTTGCTGAATGAATGCAGTGTTTGTAATTCAGATCCCAGTCTCTCTGTGTGTCATTACGCAACTGTGGCCTGTGGCACGCATTGGCCCCATGACAGATACAGTCAGAGCGAGTGCCAGCAAAAGGCAACGAGGGCGAGACTGAGAGGCAAACATCCAGACATGATGCAGCGTCTCTCATTCTCACAAAACAATTGGAGATTAAGAAATGCATTGATATTTGTATTTCATGTAGCATCACTGTCGAACCAGATATATCAAAGTGCAAACACGCACGACTCTTATCTAATTTAATACCAGTTCAGTTCAAAGCAGCTACAGTGTGTGTGTGTGTCTGTGTGTGTCTATGGGCTCACAAGCTTCTGTGTTTTCTCATGTGTTGTGATAAGTGTAGAGAGACTCATGGTCAGGTGATCCGTGTGTGTTTGTGTTGAGCTTGGTTTGCAAGTACAACAAGATCCAAGAGTGGAAGCTAAGGGAAACTGCTTTCAGTCTGCCGACAGTCTCCGGATACTGTCTGATATGAATAGCCACCAGAGGATGAATCCTGAGGAGTTTGGTGATGGCCTGTCCTTACAGCCGGCATCGCACAACAGGCCGAATCATGTTCATCGCTCACATATTTCCACGGGAATACACTTTTTCTTTTACAGTGCAGTTTGGTCCATATCATCTACTGAATGGGTCTTGCATTAGAGATCTTGTCATTTCTCCCTGCTACGATACGATCTATGAATATTGTACTGGTAAGATGTGTTCACAATACTAACCGGTGGCTAATTAGCCTGATGTGGAATCGTTCCAACTCTCTGGTTAGGTGTTTGGGGAGAAGCCATAAAATCGTCTGACTGAAATTGCACGCTGCCCTAATGATTTTACCATCAGGGTTGTGGGATAAATTCAAAAGCACCTCAAATAAGCCTGTGTAGTCGGGTCATGATTTTGCTAATAGAAATGAAACATATTCACAAAGTACACGTTTCAATTTAGACGTGTTGGTAAAGTAGAAGGAAGCAGTTTTGTGCTTAAACCTTTACGTTTAAAGTGCTGATGTCATTTCTATAATGACTGTTGGGCTCCGGTGTGTTCATGAAACCAAACTAAACTTGACACTGTGAGTCTGCGGGTTGTCTGTGGTGACGGGATCAGAGGGCGGCCCCTCTGCCGGCTCCGCTCAGTTCCGCCGGTCCACAGCAGCAGTTTTAATGCTCCTCACATGAAACTCATTAGGGCGTCGGCACACGAGGCGGAGGGGCCGGGCTGCCGGCGGTGCAGCGGCTGTGTGGCCCGGGGTTCACTCACGGTGAAGGAGAGCGGAGCTGTGCCTCTTAATTTGATCAGCTTGCTGGAAGCTGTGCAGGTATATGGGTTTTTTTGCGCTGGAGGCCACCCAGTCTCCATCCACTGTGCCACCTGCTCGCTCACCAAAACTATACTTTTTCTTTTGTTTGTAGTCAACAGGGGCTCAGCGGAATCTCTATTCAAACATTTCTCCCTCCAGTAGCGCTCAGTGAAGGAGGTTTGGTCGATTTTTGTTTTTAGTGCCAACATTCGCTGTTGGCAAATGTGTGTGTGGGCGGGAGTCCCGTACAACACGGATTATCAAAGCAGCCTGGGAAATACAGTTACCGCCTTGATGTCACTACATACTGTTAAGTGGTGGGTGGGGAGGAGAGACTCCGGTCTGTGCTTCTCGTGATTTTGACCTGCCAGGTAAAACTGTTTTCCTCACACTAAATGCATTCGGCTCATACTGTTAGAGTGTGAACGGTGCAGCCATCGTCAACGTTTTCGGTCAAGCTTGAATGAACTCCACAGTTGACTTCAGTTTCCTGTGCTGCTCATCTGCCGGTTCCACAGTTTCTCTTGAGGTGCGACCAAAAAAGTGTCGTCTTATTGAGGAGGTTTGTGTCTAATAAGACTCGTGATGAATTCTGTTAATTGATGGTGGCCTTAAAAAAAAAAAAAGAGGCAAATAACCGATAAGGTAGTTTAACTTGTTGCTCATTGACATGGGTGGACTCATTTGTCATTTATGCTATTTTTGGAAAATGTGGTCATGTGCATCTTGTTTGGATGAGTGGTTGGATCAAAATGTGCTCATTTCTCATCACTGCAGTGTTTTCACATCATAGAAATGCCTGGGGGATTCGACCAGGAAGAGTGTTACCACCAGACTGTCTGAATGGAGTTTTTGCCTGTGAGAATACATGTGGACTTGAGTAGATTGTGTGTTGTTTGGGGTTGAGGCTGCGTCGTCGTCTCCCCCACCAGGGAATATGAAGTGGTTCTGCGAGGCCGACAGAACAGTCTCTCTTCTCTCTCCTCCCCCTGCATCCTATTCTCTCTCTCTCCTTTGTTATTCTTTTCCAGCCCCTCATCCCGCTCCTTGCTCTGAGTGTACATGAGAGGGCCCGGTGGATTTGAGTGGCACCAGGGGAATGAGGAGAGGCATCACAAGTGCTTTCAGGACTTCTTTTTAGTTTAGCCCGATAACCCCCAGCTCTTTGTGGGCTGGCGCTGCATAATGGAATGCTGCGTCATTTTAAAAGCCGCCCTCCTATCTATAGTATATCTCTCTTTGGCATGAACAGAAATAACACCTCTTGTTAGAAAACGTTTCCATCATGGCTGTGTGCAGTTATTAGTAATCTCTTTCTTTTTCTTCTTTTTAGTTACATTTCCGTGTTATTCCTCCCCTTCACCCTCCCGTTTTCTCATCTCATTTCACTGTTCTCTATCAAAACCCTCCATTTTCTGATTATCTTTGTTGCCGAGGTCAGGTAAACCCATTCCATTATCCTGTCTGACTGTTTTAAACCGACTGAGCTAAACCTGAATGTACCTCAAAAAATTGAAACTAAAAAAAGTGGTTGAAGTTGCGGGAGAGGAGGTGAATAAAAGACGGATACGAGGAGTAAATTCCCAACAAGCCTCAGCCACCTACAGAAAATATTCCCTCACTCCTCCATGCATTAGTCAGCAGGGTTCATCAGCGTCGCGTACGCCTGCACTCATAATGCTTCCTCTGTGAAGTCCAGACATCGGCCACGATACTGAGAATTACATTAGCACTGTGCGCGAGCATAGTTGTGCCGTGCAGTCTCCCACGTTGTTTGTGAACGGTTTAGCCCACACAGGCACTCCTGTGGCTGGAGCTTGTCAAGAGGGAAGGTCAAATCGAGGCAGATGTCAAAAGGCCACACACACACGCACGCACGCACACGCACACACACACACACACACAGTTGACGCAAGCAGACTCCCCGTGTTGCATTCCCGGGAGGATTTCATGACTTCGATTCTCGTGGCTTTTTCTCTCAGCGCTGATTTTGGTCATTTCGTATTCTAGTTGGTCCATTCCCGCCTAGACTGATGCGAGACATGTGAAGGTCAATGAGGTAGGCTGATGATGTAGGTGGGTTGCTACAAATTCTCCTTTGTCTCCATTCATTCATTCCTCCATCCATCCAGCCTCGTTCTCACTCCCTCGTTCATAAAATTCTTGCCAAGTGTGCTGTGTCATGATGTAGAAGCTGGTTGAATATTCTGAGGGGGGGGGGGGGTTTAGTATGTATTACCTGCAGAGGGCTTTAGCACCAGAGACTGCATTGTACACCTCAAGCATATCATGAACTCATTGGCATTCACTCCTGCTTTCTGCCCTCGTCTCCTTCCTCTATAGCCCTCTGTTGCGTGAAAATCCCATCTGATGGAAAGCGAGTTGAAACCAATTATAATGCGCGCAGAACAATTTTCAGCATTTAACACAGGAGACACACTTGAGCTGTAGACTTTTCTCTTATTTTCTACCACCTGTTCTATTTCATTTCAAGTTAAAGTGAAGCTTTATTTAAATGTCAATCAAGACACGACAATCCCAGTTGCACTGCGAATTTAAACTCTTGCTTCATGTGTTGAAATCTTGAATGACTGTGATTCATGCCTCTGTATTGATTTTATCATTCACCAAGTGAAGGTGCTGTAAAGGAGAACAAGGAAGGACGGTGAGAAGGTTGGATATTAACTCTGTGATTTAACGACCCAAGAAAATAGGGGTGAAAAGAAGGAAAAGCAGAGGAGGAAGGTCGCAAGGAGAAGGAATGGGAGGAAATTCAAAACTGATCTGATAAGAGTTGGGGAATTGACTCAGAAGCAAATAGTTATTGATGAAATGCGACAGAGAAAGAGGCCGTCATTGATCCGTCTCATTCAGGACAAAACCAGCCAGACAGAAAGACAGACAGACAGACAGGAGGCGAGGGCGTGGCAGGTTTGAGACGAGGTCGGAGGTCACACACAAGAGCACCGTGTTCACGTCGAGGCATTGACAGCATCCACTTAAGCTGTTAGCCTCTTCAGGTCTCACACACACACACACACACACACACACACACACACACACACACACACACACTCACACACACACACACACACACACACACACACACACACACACACACACACAC
>NC_061516.1:27922500-27940000 GCF_022379125.1 Scophthalmus maximus | reverse complement strand
ATAGAACCTTTGATTTATTGATGATATTGAAACTGGTTCATGGAGTTGAAGTGTAATAATCTGATGTTTATAGCAATATATTGAAAATGACTTTTTTTTTTAAAAAAACATCTCTTTCCATAAACAGTGTTAATGTGGAAACTTCACAGAACTCAGTTTTCACTGAAACGACTTAGTTCCAAAGAAAAGTACAACTCAGGCTTAATGCTCATGAGCTTCAGCAAGAAGAAGTGATGGAGGCAGAATCTCACAGATGTGATAATCTCATATGATGATATGGATACGTACAAAAGGTTATTTTCTAACGAACCCTCGAGATCAGAAGTGGACGACATTGATTTGATGAGATGCAACCTGACCTCACTGTGACCCTGAGGGATATAGCAGGATAAAGGTTAAAGGTCAAGCCTAGCATCTCTTCCTGCTCCAGAGCACACAGGGTTTCATCAGGTCTCCCATCATGCACTGGGGCTCTGAGGGACTCCTGGACCGCCATGACCTCACCCAGAATGAGGAGGAGTCGCCATTTCTAATTCTACCCAGTGGGTTCAATTAGCTCTGCGTGACAGTGCCAGAAGTGGAGATATATATATATATATATATATATATATATATATATATATCTCCACTCTGCACGATAAACACTCTTTTCTGCTGTGCAGTATTTTTTCCGTGTCGGCTTTGAATCAGAGGGAACATTTGTTTGGAAATGTAGAGTTGAGGGCAAGAACTCTGAAGAGGAGGGAAGGAGCGTCTATTGAAAATCTACATGATGACACAAACAATTATGAGGAGAATTCATAACACGGCCAAGACGCCTCCGCCGGGGTGACCTATTTTGGATGTTTCCCCCGAGACAGAGGGGGGGGGGGTCGCCTCTGGTCTATTGGGGTTGAATATGAATATGAAGAGAGAGAGAGAGAGAGAATATGAAGAGAGAGAGTAGTTCTGCTGCAGGTCTCTCAGCACCTCTGTGATAACAAGTCAAGAGGAAGAAAAGAGGAAAGGTTTTGGTTAAAGGTCTGAAGAAAGAGATGAACTGAGAGAAGTGATGGAGGTAGAGATGGAGAGAAAGAGTAGGGAGGGTCGGGGGTTATGAGCAGTATTATATTTCATCTCTGCGTAGTGGACGTCTTAATCAACAGTGTCAGGTTTTCTTTCTGGAGGCCGTGTGGTGAGTTTCAGTCTGACAGCGGACGAACATGTGGGGAGACGAGATCATAAACAAGAATATCTCTTATACATGTGTTGATGTAAACAAACGTTCATATTCCTACTGTCCGTTCATAAAGACTCTGTGAGTCACGTACAGTGTGAGGAGCAGAGTCAAGGGTCAAAGTTCAAAGGTTCTTTATCGTCAAATCAGTGGAAATATAATTTCATCATAAAGACACGAAAAATAACATGAAGTCTGATGATGTCAGTCAAACCAAAAGTATTAAAGAATCTTTCATATTTTTCAGAATTAAAACCATTTTCTTTCTCGAAACAGTTGAAACCCTAACCCTAAAAACTTGTTCATCAAAACACTATTTTCCTTAATGTTTCCTTTTTCTTTATATATATATATATATATATATATTTTATATTAATTTGATATGTGGATCGTTTCCTTCAGATTATCCAACAAACTGTTCTCATAAAGAACTTTAATGTGAAAAGAGCTTCACATAAAATAAAACTTATAAATTCTCATCTCTAGGTTTCACCTGAAGTAACAGTCCAGTGGAATATTGAAGAAGAGTTATGGTTATGGTTATGGTTATGGTTAGTGAAACTCAAATGTGCTCAGATGAACATTGAGTCGCTGCACGTTGTTAAATTAATGACGTGTATTAAGTGAAAGTGTCGAATCTGCTGCAGCGGCTGTAAAAACTCTTCGGCTCGTTTCAACTGCAACAACGCGTTTTATGAGACACTCACACTTTGAAAAACTTTACATTTCAACGCACCGAAGCGAATCATAACTCCAGTTATGATAAATCATAACTCCAGTTATAATAAATGAATACAGTAGAGTCAGAAATCATTTTCTCAGTCTTATGATATTATAAGTTATAAAAAACATCACATGAAATAACTGGAACAAAGCGATGATGATCAGTGAAGGAATATTATAAGAAACAGGAATAAAAACGATCATAAACAAAAGTTATACATCTACTATAATATTACAAATTATTAAATGAACGTACGGGGTGAAATGTGTCAAATTAAAATCTTAATATTTCTGCTGCTCCGTGTTCAACGCGGTGGAGCAGCTGCGGAGCGTTTATGGAATAATGTTCCTGTAGCTCCCGTGACGCCTCCTGAGTTATGAGTGTATTTAGAGAAGACGCAGTAACTGGGGTCACGGAGTAATGGGATAATGTTTCAGACGACGCAGATAAGACGACGAGCTTCAGGCCGCGGGACCGCGTCGCTCCCGGAACCGGCGAGCGATCCATCACACCCGGTGGTCAAGGACCATAATTATCTTTAATATTCTTTAATACACGCGTTGGTTCTGGAGGTAAATCAGATACTTATCTTTAATATTCTTTAATACACGCGTTGGTTCTGGAGGTAAATCAGATAATTATCTTTAATATTCTTTAATACACGCGTTGGTTCTGGAGGTAAATCAGATAATTATCTTTAATATTCTTTAATACACGCGTTGGTTCTGGAGGTAAATCAGATAATTATCTTTAATATTCTTCAATACACACGTTGGTTCTGGAGGAGGATCAGATACTTATCTTTAATATTCTTTAATACACACGTTGGTTCTGGAGGTAAATCAGATAATTATCTTTAATATTCTTCAATACACACGTTGGTTCTGGAGGAGGATCAGATACTTATCTTTAATATTCTTTAATACACACGTTGGTTCTGGAGGAGGATCAGATACTTATCTTTAATATTCTTTAATACACACGTTGGTTCTGGAGGAGGATCAGATCATTATCTTTAATATTCTTTAATACACACGTTGGTTCTGGAGGAGGATCAGATAATTATCTTTAATATTCTTTAATACACACGTTGGTTCTGGAGAAGGGTCAAATAATATTCTTTAATATTCTTTAATACACACGTTGGTACTGGAGGAGGATCAGATAATTATCTTTAATATTCTTTAATACACACGTTGGTTCTGGAGGAGGATCAAATAATATTCTTTAATATTCTTTAATACACACGTTGGTACTGGAGAAGGGTCAAATAATATTCTTTAATATTATTTAATAGACACGTTGGTTCTGGAGGATCAAATATGTCTGATCATATTCTTTAATTCACACGTCTATGGGAAATATAGAAACATCTTTATACAAGCATCCAGCCGAGGATGGGAATAATAATAATAATGATGATGATGATAATAATAATAATAATAATAATAATAATAATATGTTTCTCACGCGCAAAACTTATATATTTAATGTTTCAGTGAATATTATCAGCACCATGTTCATCGGGACTGTTCGACTCTGATCAAATGTTTTTTCTGTCTGAATATTTTCTATATAAAGTCTGAATGAACCTTTCTATTATATTTGTCTCTTGTCTATTTCTCAGATTCAAAATCAAATTCACATTTTCCGATAGATTTAAATCCACTGCTGCTTCAGACAAATGTCCACATGATGATTCTACAAAGAAACGTTCTGACACACGATGCGTAAAATCCGCGCGTAAAACGTCCAACACTCAGAGAACAGAACCAAGGGAACAGAACCAAGGGAACAGAACCAAGAGAACAGAACCAAGGGAACAGAACCAGGAGAACAGAACCAAGGGAACAGAACCAAGAGAACAGAACCAAGGGAACAGAACCAAGAGAACAGAACCAAGAGAGCGGAACCAAGGGAACAGAACCAAGGGAACGGAAGAGAACAGAACTCTAAGAGAACAGAACACTAAGAGAACAGAACCAAGAGACCAGAACTCAGAGAACAGAACCAAGAGAGCAGAACCAAGATAACAGAACAGAACTCTAAGAGAACAGAACCAAGAGAGCAGAACCAAGATAACAGAACAGAACTCTAAGAGAACAGAACCAAGAGAGCAGAACCAAGATAACAGAACAGAACTCTAAGAGAACAGAACCAAGAGAGCAGAACCAAGGGAACGGAAGAGAACAGAACTCTAAGAGAACAGAACTCTAAGAGAACAGAACACTAAGAGAACAGAACCAAGAGAACATAACACTAAGAGAACAGAACACTAAGAGAACAGAACAAAGAGAACAGAACACTAACAGAATAGAACTCAGAGAACAGAACTCGAAGATAACAGAACCAAGAGAACAGAACATAACTCAGAGAACAGAATCAAGAGAACTTAACAGAACTCTAAGAGAACAGAACCAGGAGAACAGAACCAAGAGAACAGAACCAGGAGAACAGAACCAAGAGAACAGAACCAGGAGAACAGAACTCAGAGAACAGAACCAAGAGAACAGAACCAAGAGGACAGAACCAAGAGAACAGAACTCAGAGAACAGAACCAAGATAACAGAACCAAGAGGACAGAACCAAGAGAACAGAACCAGGAGAACAGAACTCAGAGAACAGAACCAAGAGAACAGAACCAAGAGGACAGAACCAAGATAACAGAACCAAGAGGACAGAACCAAGATAACAGAACCAAGAGAACAGAACCAGGAGAACAGAACCAGGAGAACAGAACCAAGAGAACAGAACCAAGAGGACAGAACCAAGAGAACAGAACCAGGAGAAAAGAACCAGGAGAACAGAACTCAGAGAACAGAACCAAGAGAACAGAACCAAGAGAACAGAACCAGGAGAACAGAACTCAGAGAACAGAACCAAGAGAACAGAACCAAGAGGACAGAACCAGGAGAACAGAACTCAGAGAACAGAACCAAGAGAACAGAACCAAGAGGACAGAACCAAGATAACAGAACCAAGAGAACAGAACCAAGAGAACAGAACCAGGAGAACAGAACCAAGAGGACAGAACCAAGATAACAGAACCAAGAGAACAGAACCAGGAGAACAGAACTCAGAGAACAGAACCACGGCTCCGCGGCTCCATGTTGTTACGAACCTCTCCAGAATCTCCTCCCATTCTCAGCCCGTCCCTCCATTGGCTGCCTCCGTCCCTCGCTCGGATCCACATCATATAAACCGGGGGCCTCGCACCTTCACGGGGTCAAATTTCTCGGGCGGATCGCAGCAGCCGCTTCGGGAGACGACGCGGATCTTCTCGGGAATATAAACTTGTTTTCGGCCTGTTGCACCTCGACTGACGTCGCTGCAGGATGACGACGATGTGAACGCTCGGTGGTTCGATTCTCCTCCTGAACCCGAGGGACCAGTCTGAGTGTTGGATGAGTCCCGGTGGCTGCAGATCCCCGAGCAGCGACCGTGTTGGGGCCGCAGCGGCACTGAGACACCGAGGACCGAGGGCGACGGCTTCTTCAGCGACCCGCTCATCATGAACCTCATCGGGGGCTACCAGCACCACCACCACCTGATGCACGAGCCCTTCCCGTTCGTCCAGCGGTGCCACCAGGACGCGCCGTACTTCCAGAGCTGGGTGGTGAACCACGGAGAGGTGCCGCCGGACTTCCAGATCCAGGCGCCCTACCCGGCCGCGGAGCTCGGGGCGCCCGGGGCGACGCACGACGGCCGGCTGGAGGGGCTCCAGGCGGGGATGGGCAAGAGGAGAGCGTCGGGGCCGAAGAAGGAGCGTCGGAGGACGGAGAGCATCAACACCGCCTTCGCCGAGCTGCGGGAGTGTATCCCCAACGTGCCGGCGGACACCAAACTGTCCAAAATCAAAACGTTGCGTCTGGCGACCAGTTACATCGGCTACCTGATGGACGTGTTGGCCAAAGACTCCGGGGAGACCGAGGGCTTCAAGGCCGAGATCAAGAAGTTCGAGAACCGGGATCTGAAGAGGAAACGAGAGCTGGTGAGTTTCTGATCAAAACGCAATATTCTATTCTATTATGATGTATATTTACATATTTATACCTGGAGGTTCGAGGATTTAAACCGTTTTTATTCAACGTTAATTTAAAACACGACTTCCTGTTGGTGTTATGATCTGGACCCGTCTGAGTTTTAATCTCAACCAGTTTGAATTGGACTGAACAAACTATGAATTATTACATTGAATCAAAACCAGTTTATAGGCAACATATATAATTATATTTGTGTGATCTATGGTCCACTGTGGCTATGTAGCCTATATGAAATATGCAATTTAATTTATTGTGGAGGTTCGTCTGAAATCACAGATCCGTGGTTTAGATCTTCACTTGGTCACAAGTGAAACTGTAAAAATATATTTACAGCTGCTGGACACATCAATCACACAGAAACACACACACACGCACACACACACTCGGTCCCACTTCAAAATGACCTGATGACGAACAGGTCGACAATACTTACTACTATAATACACGGTCATTATGTCTAATAGGAAAAGACAAAAATATTCAGTTTTAGTCCAATAAATATTAATCTAGCGCCACATGAGGTTTCACTGTATGAACTGTTATTAATACTTTATTCATACAGTGTTAACATATGGACAATCATGTCTAAATCAACTCACTTTCTGAACTATTATTAAAACTCTATACATATTAACATAATGTCTAAATCAACTCAGTGTATGAATTATTATTACAACTTTATACATATTAACATATATCAATTCAGTGTATGAACTATCATTAATACTTTATTCATACATTATTAACATATTGACAATCATGTCTAAATCAACTCACTGCATGAACTATTATTTGAACTTTATTCATAAAGTATTAACATATGGACAGTCATGTCTAAATCAACTCAGTGTATAAACTATTATTAAAACTCTATACATATTAAACTTTATACATATTAACAAATAATGTTTAAATCAACTCAGACGAGTAACAGTGTTTCCAGCGTCATCAGATTAATCCTGAGAAATTAATATGTAATATGACTGTAGATATTCTCTCTGTATTAATGTGTATTTTGAGGGGGATTGTTGTGATGATAACGTGCCGCTGTGTTCGGGGGTTCGGGTCCCCCTCCTCCCGCAGATCGACGGGCCGCAGCAGGACGCGTCAGGGGCCGAGAAGAAGGTGAAGGGCCGGACCGGGTGGCCGCAGCAGGTCTGGGCCCTGGAGCTCAACCAGTGACCCCCCCGTCCTCCTCCTCCTCTTCCTCCTCCTCCTCTTCGTCCTCACGGACTCTGGATTCAAATCAGATTAAATAAAAACCACTTAAGGACTGACCCTGAACGCACCGCCGTGCACGTGCATTGATGCGCAAAAGGACGAAATCACAGGACACAGAACAACGTGCGACAAGGAGACGGACGTTTGTTTTCTCCTGGTGTGTTTCGACGTGGACACACACACACACACACACACACACACACCTGACTGTAGGTGCTGATGAACCACGTGATGAAACTGCGTCAAAAACAGTCTCCTCTTCAAACTGCGTCGCTCTGATGATCAGAAAATACAAATTATAAATGTAAAGTGTGTCGTGGCCTTGTGCAAAAAGAAATTATAAATATTATTGTTGTTATTATTATTATTGTTATGAGCGCGAGAAACTCGCTGTGTCGCGGAACTGCGTCAGAAACGACGCGAACATATTTCATTATTCATCTTCGTCTTTATAGAAACTGATCTTTTTATTGTTTCATCAACTTTCATATAGAAACAGTTTTGGCACCTTTACACATTTTTTTCCCCCGTGTTGGCGGCGCGTGGAGAGTGGTTTTTATTTAACACCAACCGGAAATTAAATGATCTCGAAAAGGAAAACTTAAAAGTGAGTTAATAAACTAGTTTAATATTTAATATTTCCCGCGATGTGAACACATTTTGAGGGGAGACGTTTTTTAGTCACGGTTCATCTGATGAATTCGGTCATAAAACAGAATTATGGTTTTAATATTTCTGACTGAACTGAACTGAATCTACCTCAGAATCTTTTCACTTCACCTCCACGTGACAAACACACACGAGCATCAGTTGGATTATTAATGTGTTGAAATGTACATTAGATGTGAAGTTATATATAGTTCGTAAATAAATGAATTATTTTAAGAACGTCATGTTTTATTATTACGTGTTTTATTGGTGCTGGAAACAAAGTTAATACACAAGAAAATATTTTCTCCTTTTCATGAGTTGAATCTCGTTATTCACTTTCAGACAGAAGAGTTTTTGTTCATTAAGTTTTTTTCGTGACTCAGATTTTCTTCCTTTGCTCAATTTTACGCTTTAAGATCAATTTTAATTTAATATCTTTGCCTTTATTAAAACGTCTGTTTAAATGTGCAAATCATTTATAATTGACAAAATATTGCAAATCTAATAAGCTACATTATAATTGTTTTTTTTTATTCCCGTATTTAAACATTTATTTTAAAAATCCGTTTCTAATTCTGTTGATTCTCGGGTCTGATGTAAAAATCCATTTTTAATTTTGTTGATAATTATAATGTTTGTGTATGAAATGTGTTTCATGTGTAAATGGTTCAATATCTTTAATAAGAGTTTGAGAAATAATCATTGCAAACAAACGACCCCCCCAGCTCACCTCCAACACGAGTCCACAGCGACCCCCAGTGGATGAACCTGTATCTGCACCTTAACAGACAAGAGGACGTTTGTTTTCAGGCTGAATATTAAAACGTCGATATGATTTGATCTGAATGTGGTCAGAGTAAACACCAGGAGAAAGAACAGAGGCCTGTACAATGCATTTATTATTATAATGTTATCAACAGGAGCAATGAGATAAATATGTTCTTTCTAACACATTATAATAATTAGGTAAATGTGGCATGGCCCGTGTGTTAGTGACGTTCTCTACATGACGTAAACAAACCTACAAGCAACAACTGAAGATACAGCAGACACTAAAACATAAAAACTGAGTGAAGATAAAATAATAAACTGTATGAACTCTTAAAGTTCGACACATTAAAGAGGACGAGTCCTGAGAAGATGTTTTCACCGTGGCGCCCCCTGCTGGTCGCTTCTCATCATGACACGCAGCTCAACTGCAGTGAAATGTTAAAAACATTAATAGTTTCTGTTCATGTCACTGAAACTGAAAACTGTTGGAGACGCTCTTGAGCGGAGTTCATTTCATCTACTTCACAATTCACCCATTTAATAAAAATCATAAAACAATCAGAAGTTGTTAACGTACGGACGTAAATCATTTAGTCGAGAGGCAGAAACAAATTCAAGTTCACATCAGACTGATTTCATTCAGACGTGAATTTGCTTTTTAATTTCATCCGGTTTTCAGAGTTGTGAAGAAACAAAAAGTACAGTCATCCAGCTTCTTAAATACATCCAGGATCAAATCCTTGTCTGATATGAACTCTTAAATATTAAAATGATCTCCTGCCACTCACACACACACATACTTGTATGCCTGTCTTTGTGAGGACACCTCAAACAGCCCGATGTCCAACGGGTCTTCACAAAGACAGAGGAACAAGCACACAAACCCTCCTCTCTAAACAAACTTTAGACTTTATACAACTAAAAGATTTAAGGCTCAACTAAGAAGAAAGAAAAGAAAATGTTAGATATATAAAAACAAAGAGTCAGTGTCTTTGAACGCATCACGTGAAAGGGTTGTTATGGTTTGATATTTTCTGTTTCTCAGTTTTTTAAAGGAGATTTATTTATTCTTTTAAAAACCTCGACACTCTTCTTCTGTTTGGCACCAACATTCCTCCAGGTGGCGAACGTGTTAACAGTCAACTCGGCAAAGAACAAAAATAATAAAACCCCCAAAATTACCAAAAGATGCTTTTTACACTTAAGGCAGCGACATTGTATGTTTCATTCCGTTTGTACATATCGACACAAGTCACATGACGTCACGAGGACCAGTCACATGACGACTAGTCACGTGGCCAGTCACATGGCGTTATGAGGACTGGCCGTGACATCATGAGGACCAGTCGCATGACGTCAAGAGGACCAGTCGCATGACCGTCACGAGGACCAGTCGCATGACCGTCACGAGGACCAGTCGCATGACGTCAAGAGGACCAGTCGCATGACGTCAAGAGGACCAGTCGCATGACGTCACGAGGACCAGTCGCATGACGTCAAGAGGACCAGTCGCATGACGTCAAGAGGACCAGTCGCATGACGTCAAGAGGACCAGTCGCATGAGGACCAGTCGCATGACCGTCACGAGGACCAGTCGCATGACCGTCACGAGGACCAGTCGCATGACGACTAGTCACGTGGCCAGTCACATGACGTCACGAGGACCAGTCACATGACGACTAGTCACGTGGCCAGTCACATGGCGTTATGATGACTGGCCGTGACATCATGAGGACCAGTCGCATGACGTCAAGAGGACCAGTCGCATGACGTCAAGAGGACCAGTCGCATGACCGTCACGAGGACCAGTCGCATGACGTCAAGAGGACCAGTCGCATGACCGTCACGAGGACCAGTCGCATGACCGTCACGAGGACCAGTCGCATGACGTCAAGAGGACCAGTCGCATGACCGTCACGAGGACCAGTCGCATGACGTCACGAGGACCAGTCGCATGACGTCAAGAGGACCAGTCGCATGACGTCAAGAGGACCAGTCGCATGACGTCAAGAGGACCAGTCGCATGACCGTCACGAGGACCAGTCGCATGACCGTCACGAGGACCAGTCGCATGACCGTCACGAGGACCAGTCGCATGACGTCACGAGGACCAGTCGCATGACGTCAAGAGGACCAGTCGCATGACCGTCACGAGGACCAGTCGCATGACGTCAAGAGGACCAGTCGCATGACGTCAAGAGGACCAGTCGCATGACGTCAAGAGGACCAGTCGCATGACGTCAAGAGGACCAGTCGCATGACGTCAAGAGGACCAGTCGCATGACGTCAAGAGGACCAGTCGCATGACGTCACGAGGACCAGTCGCATGACGTCAAGAGGACCAGTCGCATGACGTCATGAGGACCAGTCGGATGACGCCAAGAGGACCAGTCGCATGACGCCAAGAGGACCAGTCGCATGACGGACCAGTCGCATGACGTCAAGAGGACCAGTCGCATGACGTCATGAGGACCAGTCGCATGACGTCAAGAGGACCAGTCGCATGACGTCATGAGGACCAGTCGCATGACGTCAAGAGGACCAGTCGCATGACGTCAAGAGGACCAGTCGCATGACGTCAAGAGGACCAGTCGCATGACGCCAAGAGGACCAGTCGCATGACGTCAAGAGGACCAGTCACATGACGTCATGAGGACCAGTCACAAGACAGAACGAATTCCTGAACAGAAGAAACATCTGTCTGATGTTCACCGACTGTATTTATGTGAAAAGGGCGAAATGATCAAAGTCTCCTCCTCCTCTGAGGAAGTAAGTTCACTTCCTGGTGTGACAGATCAATAGTGGGCATGGTCACAGGGTTGGGGGAGGAGTTTGTGGTGGTTGTAGTTAGTGGAGTCCAGCTACTGCTTGTTGTTCGTCACTGTGGTTACGGATCACTTTTGATTCTCGGCGGTTGTTGTTGTCTGGGGGATTAGTCCAGTGGTTTCCCGCTGCCGTCTCCTTTCTGGTCCAAGCGGCTCTTGCTGCTCTTCACCATGTAGATGAAGTAGGTGAGCGTCTCCTTCTCGTTCACAGGGATGTTCCTGAAGTGACGACTCACCGTCTGCAGATGAAACAACGCTTCAGATTAAAGATCAGTTTGTTTCTACATGTTCATCTTCAGGATTTATCTGGAGTTCAGATCTTCGTGTCCCGACAATGATCTGTCTTAGACGTGAAGCATTTTCTAACAGAGAAAATACTCTGAAGTGAATATATGTCACAGAGTGATAATGTGTATGTGGGGAAACTGCAGCTGTTGCCTGGGGCTTTATTAATGATGTGGGAGGCTCATTAACTTCATGGTCTGATTTAACCTACAGCCCAGTTCTCTTCATGGGGACTGTTAACTCTACCCCGTTACCTCCTGTAACCTCCGACCCCCCCACCCACTGGAGGTATCAGGATGAGGGCGGAGCCAGCTGCAGGACGTCCACCTGTCGATTGGGCCGTTTAGACGAACAATCTCCCCACAACCAGTTCCTGTGGACTAGGAGCTGCAGCACCACGTATATCACAGTAAATGAGTAAGATGAAGGCGATGTGAAGAAGAAAGACGCAGTAACACCTGATGAAGGGTTAGTTGTGTTTCACAATCACTACAGGTCTGATCAGAACAGAGAGGAATCACAGAAGAAGCTGAAGTGAGTCTGTAACTCTGTAATAATCTACGCGTTTCCTAAAACCTTGAACTGTGAAGAAGGGTTCGTGTTAACGTGGGCTGAACTCTGACCTCTGCCAGCTGGGCCTTGTTGAGTCCGGGCCTGGTCTGCAGCTTGTAGTGTCGCTTGTAGCGTCTCAACGTGTTCACCTGCAGCTGGAACAGGTCGACCTGCAACACAAACAGACGTCGTCAGTTTATAACAGTTAATAACTGTTCCATGTCCAGATTAAAGTTCTACACCAAGCATGTTGTGGTGACACTCTGGTCCACGTTACCTCGGGAACCTCCACGTCATGATCGGGGGAATCTCCTCCGTCGTCGCTCGTCTTCCTCTTCCTCTTGTTGCGGACGCTCTGGATGAAGTTCTTATGAAAGTCACAGATGTAGAGATGTCGCACCTGTGAAGACAACGTGTTCACACTCAGCATCTAATGAAACATGATGCACACGACTACAATCAGACGTCAGTGTTGATGAACAGGTTGTTTAATAACTGAAGCATTTCTTCATTCTGTTCAAACTAAAGGTTTCATAACTGCAAACATAAACACTGACACCAACATATCGACTCTAGTATGTTTGGATATTCACAAACAATGAACTGTTTGATCAATATTTTTAATTATAGTTTTATAATCGCTGCAAATTTATTCGTTTGAAATTTGACTACTTCATTTGCACATTACAGACAAAATGATTGTTACAAAAATAATAATAATTCATAAATAAGGTGAATCAGTTGATAAAATTGCCAGGACAAACACCCACACACACCTGCTGAGATCCACAAAACAACAGGCCAGTGAACAACACAGACGTGTGTGTGTGGGTGTGTGTGTGTGTGTGTGTGTGTGTGTGTGTGTGTGTGGTGTCCTACAGTACACACTACTGTAGTAGTAAAATACACTGCAGCTCCAGTTCAGTTGAGTGTAACCGACGTGGAGCCTAGTCCCCGGGCAGGAGACGTGTCGACCCGGCTGCTTCCCTGACAACAGACATTTTATGAAGAGCAGCACTGAGAGAGAGCAGCGGACCGGACCGAGCCGAGTCGGACCGGACCGAGCCGGACCGAGCCGGACCGGACCGAGCTGGACCCGAACCGGACCGAGCCGACCTGGACCCGGACCGAGCCGAGTCGGACCGGACCGAGCCGGGCCGGACCGGACCACGTTCGCTGTGCCCGTCGACCGTGTAGCGAGCAGCTCACGCTCCGCCTGACGTGACCAGCATGAGGAGGCGGTGGACGGTGTGTTGGTGCTAACGAACATGCTAACGAGCGTTAGCTGACAGCTGGAGCGTCAACAGTCAACTTCCTGCTCCACACACACTGATGGATCATTATTGTTATTATTAATATATAATATTGATATGAAGTGACTCACGCTCTTGTCGATGTCCAGCTTGAGCTTCTTCTGAGAGATGCTCTTCTGGATCCTCTTGCTGAAGGAGGCGTTTCCAGCCGAGCGGCCGCAGCGCTCCCCGTCCTCGATCAGGCAGCAGCTCTGTCCGTAGAACGGCGGCGCCGGCGGCCCGTCGTGGCTGTCCTCCTCCGTGCTGAACCCGTTCATGGTGGCGGGAGAAGAGCTCGTGGTGCGAGCGACCAGTGTCCGCTGTGCGACCCGGGCTGTTGTTCACGCGCTGCCCCTTTGTGAAAGACTGCCCGGTCGCGTTAGCTCGCTAGCTTCACTAGCTAGCTCGGCTACGTGTTTCGGTTCGAGAGCGAACAGCTGTTTGTTTGATTCAGACTCCGGCGACTTACTTCGAACCACGACGGTCTCGAACTGAAGACATGTCCCGGTGGACCTGCGGCTGATTCACGACGCTCAACAGCCGCTGCTAGTGAGCTAGCTCCGGTGCTAGCTCCGGTGCTAGCAGGACCGCAAGGTGGCTCCTCCGCCGCTAACGAGCGGATTCCTCCGGTGGGAGACCGCCGCTGCTCGGCAACAACAAGACACAAGATCCACGAGTGACAAACGTCAACACGTGTCTGAGCTCAACGCGTCAACTGAGGCAACTTGAGAGAAATCGCTCGTTGAAACAACCTGCGATGCAAAAATCTGAGAACAGCTTGTACAATGGGACATGCTCCGGGTCTGCGCCGGAAGTTCTCATCCCGGCACAGGATTGGCCAGTTCTTCATGAAGGCGGGCTTAGCTTGGACATGGTGCCTTCCCATTGGCTGTCGGAAACATCCGTCGTGCTGTGGGCTCTTCCTGCTTCATGTGTGTTGTTTTACTATGAACGAGGTTAATGGTGAAGATGTTTCTAACTTCACAGTAGCATCACACGTCACAATTATCATGACATATAGCTGCTCCGCGTCCGGTCACATTGATGTAAACGCTCCCAAATGACGTGAAATCCACTTTACAACGTTTGACACTGAGCTGAGAGCTGACCAATGGGAGGAGGCGCTGCTTTTAAAATCACGTTACTTCCGTGATGGTGTTTTTCAAACAAAAAATAAACAGGACGAAGGTCTGAGGGTGGACAGAGGTTCAGAGGGTCTGAAGGTGGACAGAGGGTTCGAGGGTCTGAGGGTGGACAGAGGTTCAGAGGGTCTGAAGGTGGACAGAGGGTCCGAGGGTCTGAGGGTGGACAGAGGGTCCGAGGGTCTGAGGGTGGACAGAGGTTCAGAGGGTCTGAGGGTGGACAGACGTTCAGAGGGTGGACAGAGGGTCCGAGGGTCTGAGGGTGGACAGATGGTCCGAGGGTGGACAGAGGGTCCGAGGGTCTGAAGGTGGACAGAGGGTCCGAGGGTCTGAGGGTGGACAGAGGGTCTGAGGGTCTGAGGGTGGACAGAGGGTCCGAGGGTCTGAGGGTGGACAGAGGTTCAGAGGGTGGACAGAGGGTCCGAGGGTCTGAGGGTGGACAGATGGTCCGAGGGTGGACAGAGGGTCCGAGGGTCTGAAGGTGGACAGAGGGTCCGAGGGTCTGAGGGTGGACAGAGGGTCCGAGGGTGGACAGAGGGTCCGAGGGTCTGAGGGTGGAAAGAGGATCCGAGGGTCTGAGGGTGGACAGAGGGTCCGAGGGTCTGAGGGTGGACAGAGGTCCAGAGGGTGGACAGAGGTTCAGAGGGTCTGAGGGTGGACAGAGGTTCAGAGGGTCTGAGGGTGGACAGAGGGTCCGAGGATCTGAGGGTGGACAGAGGTTCAGAGGGTGGACAGAGGGTCCGAGGGTGTACAGAGGTTCAGAGGGTCGACAGAGGGTCCGAGGGTGGACAGAGGGTCCGAGGGTCTGAGGGTCTGCAGAGGGTCTGAGGGTCCGAGGGTGGACAGAGGGTCCGAGGGTCTGAGGGTGGACAGAGGGTCCGAGGGTCTTAGGGTGGACAGAGGTTCAGAGGGTCGACAGAGGGTCCGAGGCTGGACAGAGGGTCCGAGGGTGGACACGGTCCGAGGGTCTGAGGGTGGACAGAGGGTCCGAGGGTCTGAGGGTGGACAGAGGTTCAGAGGGTGGACAGAGGGTCTGAGGGTTTGAGGGTGGACAGAGGGTCCGAGGGTGGACAGAGGGTCCGAGGGTGGACAGAGGTTCAGAGGGTGGACAGAGGGTCCGAGGGTCTGAGGGTCGACAGAGGGTCCGAGGGTGGACAGGGGTTCAGAGGGTCGACAGAGGGTCCGAGGGTCTGAGGGTGGACAGAGTGTCCGAGGGTGGACAGAGGTTCAGAGGGTGGACAGAGGGTCCGAGGGTCTGAGGGTGAACAGAGGTTCAGAGGGTGGACAGAGGGTCCGAGGGTCTGAGGGCGGACAGAGGGTCCGAGGGTCTGAGGGTGGACAGAGGGTCCGAGGGTCTGAGGGTGGACAGAGTGTCCGAGGGTGGACAGAGGTTCAGAGGGTGGACAGAGGGTCCGAGGGTCTGAGGGTGAACAGAGGTTCAGAGGGTGGACAGAGGGTCCGAGGGTCTGAGGGCGGACAGAGGGTCCGAGGGTCTGAGGGTGGACAGAGTGTCCGAGGGTGGACAGAGGTTCAGAGGGTGGACAGAGGGTCTGAGGGTGGAAAGGGGGTCCGAGGGTCTGAGGGTGAACAGAGGTTCAGAGGGTAGACAGAGGTTCAGAGGGTAGACAGAGGTTCAGAGGATGGACAGAGGGTCCGAGGGTCTGAGGGTGGACAGAGGTTCAGAGGGTGGACAGAGGGTCTGAGGGTCTGAGGGTGGACAGAGGTTCAGAGGGTAGACAGAGGTTCAGAGGGTAGACAGAGGTTCAGAGGGTGGACAGAGGGTCCGAGAGTCTGAGGGTGAACAGAGGTTCAGAGGGTGGACAGAGGTTCAGAGGGTGGACAGAGGGTCTGAGGGTCTGAGGGTGGACAGAGGTTCAGAGGGTGGACAGAGGTTCAGAGGGTGGACAGAGGGTCTGAGGGTCTGAGGGTGGACAGAGGTTCAGAGGGTGGACAGAGGTTCAGAGGGTCTGAGGGTGGACAGAGGTTCAGAGGGTGGACAGAGGTTCAGAGGGTCGACAGAGGTTCAGAGGGTGGACAGAGGGTCCGAGGGTCTGAGGGTGGACAGAGGTTCAACAGAGGTTCGACAGAGGAACTCCCTCTTTTCCTCCATGAAGTTCAGGAACAGGAGGAAGTGACAACATTCTTTATGGAAGGTAAGAAAAGACAGTTTATATTCCTGAGCCTCGACATGTCATTACTTGAGTCATTATCCTGGAAACAATGTGTGGAGCATCATCACTAAATGTTTTACTGAACATGGTCATAAAACAAATGACCCTGAAAGGTTCTGTAAAAGTTCATTTTTGTAATATAAGACAAAACCCCCTGTATCAAGACTTATGTTTCCATGTGGCGATATATTGTTATTATATTACATAATCCTTTGGATATATGACAATATGAATATTAACACGTATTGAAAATATCTATCTCATACATTTTATATTTTATTATATGTCATGGTCATAAATGTTGACAATAGGTCAATATATTTAATTATATTATATATATGCAATTCTTTGGGGAGATTTAATATATAGTTCCACAGGTGTGTGCCACATTTGCTTTCCATATATATATATATATATATATATATATATATATATATATATATATATATATATTGAAAGCATATATATATATATATATATATATATACATATATTTGTATGTGTGTGTGTGTGTGTGTGAGAGAGTGAAGTCTGTATGTGAGACATTGTATTTCAGCTTGATTTAAAAAAAAAAAAATGGAGGATTTGGAAGTTGAATGTGTAAAAT
>NC_061516.1:27905000-27915000 GCF_022379125.1 Scophthalmus maximus | reverse complement strand
AACTAAAGATTTCTGAAGCAGTAAATTATGAAAGTCTTTCATTTCCAGATTTGACTCTGTAGCGTGGATCTTCTGGTAGAGAGAGACGTGACACAGACACTGAATATATATAATATAATGATTCATTATTTAGAGTAAATGTAATAAATACATTGAAACATTTAACGAAGGTCAACGTGTCCAACAGCAGGAAGGAAACGTCCCGTCGCTCTCTGATCATTTTCATCTGCAGCATCAGGAACTTGTCCGAGTTACTGTAGTTTACTACGGTTGCTCCCCTCTCCAGCTCTGATCAACCAATCACGATGCATCGTTACTGGTGAATTTGAAACCAGACGCTCTGTTTATGAACCTCGAGTCCAAACTCGTGGAATCCCTGTCAAAATAACAAATACAGTCGGCGGAGCAGCGACACAAACGGCTGCAGAACAATCGGAATCAATTCTCATTTTGTGAATCGCTCTCCGCTCCCAATGAAACGACCTTCATCAGCGCAAATCAAATTTGAGTCGCAAAGATTTTCATTTTCATTCGGTCTGACTGACATTACTGCAGAGGAGAGAGAGACAGATGTGGAACATAATGATAATTTATTTTTGCATCCTGACGTGATGCTGCGGCCGCCTTATCGCTGAGTGACCTCAAAGTGGCAGCAATCATGGGACGTCCTTCGTACGTCTGCAGAGGTCGGTGAGAGAGGCAACTTCTGCAGAGCTGTGAAAATATTATCAATATAGATATGAATATATAAATGAAAACGTACTCTCACGTACTGACTCTGTCACGTACTGACACGTGGACGACCGATGCACCAAACTGACGCAGGATACGTGAGGCACCCATGATGTATGTGTGTCGTGAAAAGTAAGTTTATCTCCGACCTTAAGGGAAACACTCACATCACACAATCATGTGTGTTGTGTGTGTGTTTGAATGACTGTGTGTGTGTGCGTGACCTGTGTGAGTGTGTGTGTGTGTGTGTGTGAGTGTGTGTGTGTGTGTGTGCGTGTGTGTGCGCATGTGTATGACCTGTGTGAGTGTGTGTGTGTGTGTGTGTGTGAGTGTGTGTGTGTGTGACCTGAGTGTGAGTGTGTGTGTGTGTGTGTGTGTGTGTGCGCGTGTGTGCGTGTGTGTGTGTGTGCGCGTGTGTATGACCTGTGTGAGTGTGTGTGTGTGTGTGTGTGTGACCTGAGTGTGTGTGTGTGTGCGTGTGTGTGTGTGTGTGTGTGTGTGTGTGTGTGCGTGTGTGTGTGTGTGTGTGTGTATGACCTGTGTGAGTGTGTGTGTGTGTGTGTGTGACCTGTGTGTGTGTGTTAGTGAGTGTGTGTGACCTGTATGTGTGTGTGTGTGTGCGTGTGTTTGTTTGTGTGTGCGTGTGTGTGTGTGTCCTGTGTGCTCAGGAAGCTTAGAAAGAAACTATTGGTTCATCGCTCTTCATCATCAAACTGCTGCAGACACTTTGTCCCGAACTGTAAAAGCTCATAAATAAAAATCGGCCATGATGAAGCTTCACTTCTGTTCCTGTTCGGTCCTGATCAGAGTTTGGCAGCGAATGGACTAAAATCAATCAACTCTCCATAACCACAAGTCAATTACTGAGAGAGCTTCCTGTTTCCTGCTGCTACAGCAGCGTCAGGCGACGTTCGTCCGACGCTCTCCGTCGTCAGACAGGCGACGTTCGTCCGACGCTCTCCGTCGTCAGACAGGCGACGTTCGTCCGACGCTCTCCGTCAGACAGGCGACGTTCGTCCGACGCTCTCCGTCGTCAGACAGGCGACGTTCGTCCGACGCTCTCCGTCAGACAGGCGACGTTCGTCCGACGCTCTCCGTCGTCAGACAGGCGACGTTCGTCCGACGCTCTCCGTCGTCAGACAGGCGACGTTCGTCCGACGCTCTCCGTCGTCAGACAGGCGACGTTCGTCCGACGCTCTCCGTCGTCAGACAGGCGACGTTCGTCCGATGCTCTCCGTCAGACAGGCGACGTTCGTCCGACGCTCTCCGTCAGACAGGCGACGTTCGTCCGACGCTCTCCGTCGTCAGACAGGCGACGTTCGTCCGACGCTCTCCGTCAGACAGGCGACGTTCGTCCGAAAAATGAAACCATGTCAGTTTGCTTCAACATGAATCACGTGGTTGATGTGTAACGGACTTTGACCCCTGTGACCTTCAGGCCGAGGAACTTCTGCAGAGTTTTTTCAGCCGAGAACATTTAGAGATTTCTGATCAGTCTTCATGATGTTTACAACAGGTTGTCTCATGTCGCTCTGTTTATTTCATTTAAACACACACACACTCACACACACTCACAAACACACACACACACATTCTGAATTGAACGTGTTGTTCTAATGGAGCCTGTTTGGCTTCAGACGTCACCCTAAAGATGTATAAAGCGAGCTCATAACGCAGCAGTGATGAATTGCATGTTTCCGTGGGTGAAATATTGCCATTCTGAGCTACTGACAGTTTAATTACTGTAATCTAAAGACGAATTGTAGCACAATCTCTGTCATGGTTTTGCGATCTGTGTTCGCTGCCAGTGGGAAACGGCACCGATGCAAATCAGGCGGGGCCCGTGGCAGCTGTCCTTGTCAAGGCTTCTTTGATTTGGTGCAAGCAGACCAGAGGCACTCATTCAAAAACTCACTAATGGAGAAAAGTGAGAAACGCCCGAATGTTACTCATCGTGATTTACAGAGGGGTCTAATCTGTGAGGCTGTTGTTTCTCTCCTCCTCGGGACCGCTGCTGCTTTATTGACCAAGAAGAGCAGCGGCATGTAAATCTGTCTTAGTTACACTGAGTATAACGTGGAGTCTGGGCCTTTTGATTTGATAACAGCATAAAAGATTTGGGTCCAAAGCCTAAAGGCAGAAGCAGAACTGAACAAAACAGAAGCTTCGTCACACTTTTATACCTCGACAACAACACAATCGTTACAGCGAGTCGGAGGAACTGATAACAGCAAAGGGTCGGAGGGATGTTCAGAAAAAAACTGTTAAAGTAAAATGAACTAATGACACAAACGGAGAAGAGGGTTTCTGTGGCTCAGGAGGTAGAGAGGGTCGTGCACTGACCAGAGGGTTGACGGTTCAATCCCTGTGTTTCGTCCTCCACAAACATCCAGCTGTTAGCAACGTGAACTTTATTTGAAGGTCGAGTGACTTCATGAATCAGTAGCTGCTGTCGGACACATGAATGAATCTGACGAGACCTGAAATCCCAGTAGACCATGTTCAGACAGGTTCTACAGGTCCCACAGGTCCCACAGGTCCCACAGGTTCCACAGGTCCCACAGATCTCACAGGTCCCAAAGGTTCAACAGGTTCTACAGGTCCCACAGGTCCCACAGGTCCCAAAGGTTCCACAGGTTCTACAGGTCCCACAGGTCCTACAGGCCCTACAGGTTCCACAGGTTCCACAGGTCCCAAAGGTTCCACAGGTTCTACAGGTCCTACAGGCCCTACAGGCCCTACAGGTTCTACAGGTCCTACAGGCCCTACAGGTTCTACAGGCCCTACAGGCCCTACAGGTTCCACAGGTCCCACAGATCTCACAGGTCCCAAAGGTTCAACAGGTTCTACAGGTCCCACAGGTCCTACAGGCCCTACAGGTTCTACAGGTTCCACAGGTCTCACAGGTCCCAAAGGTTCCACAGGTTCTACAGGTCCTACAGGCCCTACAGGTTCTACAGGTCCTACAGGTTCCACAGGTCCCACAGGTCCCAAAGGTTCCACAGGTTCTACAGGTCCTATGGGTTCTACAGGTCCTACAGGTTCCACAGGTTCCACAGGTCCCACAGGTCCCAAAGGTTCCACAGGTTCTACGGGTTCTACAGGTTCTACAGGTCCTACAGGTTCTACAGGTCCTACAGGTCCCACAGGTCCCACAGGTTCCACAGGTCCCAGAGGTCCCTAAGGTCCCAAAGGTGCTACAGGTTCCACAGGTCCCACAGGTCCTACAGGCCCTACAGGTTCCACAGGTTCCACAGGTCCCAAAGGTTCCACAGGTTCTACAGGCCCTACAGGCCCTACAGGTTCTACAGGTCCTACAGGTCCTACAGGTCCCACAGGTTCTACAGGTTCTACAGGCCCTACAGGTTCTACAGGTTCTACAGGTCCTACAGGTTCCACAGGTCCCACAGGTTCTACAGGTTCTACAGGTCCTACAGGTCCTACAGGTTCTACAAGTCCCACAGGTCCTATGGGTTCTACAGGTCCCACAGGTTCCACAGGTTCTACAGGTCCTACAGGTCCTACAGGTCCCACAGGTTCTACAGGTTCTACAGGCCCTACAGGTTCTACAGGTTCTACAGGTCCCACAGGTTCCACAGGTTCTACGGGTTTTACAGGTTCTACAGGTCCTACAGGTTCTACAGGTCCTACAGGTCCCACAGGTCCCACAGGTCCCACAGGTCCCTAAGGTCCCTAAGGTCCCAAAGGTCCTACAGGTTCCACAGGTCCTACAGGCCCTACAGGCCCTACAGGTTCTACAGGTTCCACAGGTCCCACAGGTCCCAAAGGTTCCACAGGTTCTACAGGTCCCACAGGTCCTACAGGCCCTACAGGTTCCACAGGTTCCACGGGTCCCAAAGGTTCCACAGGTTCTACAGGCCCTATAGGCCCTACAGGTTCTACAGGTCCTACAGGTCCTACAGGTCCCACAGGTTCTACAGGTTCTACAGGCCCTACAGGTTCTACAGGTTCTACAGGTCCCACCGGTCCTACAGGTCCCACAGGTCCCACAGGTTCTACAGGTTCTACAGGTCCTACAGGTCCTATAGGTTCTACAGGTCCAGATGAACCGTTTACTGCTGCTTCAAACCCTCAGGGAGAAATGTGTACTTCTGTCAGTACTTCAGTCTGTCCATGCTGACGCACACACCCCGGTCCCAACACACGACTGTGAGGCTCTTGACCCACATTTTATGAACTTAAATTTACATGAAAGTGTCTTGAATCTCATCTGGATTTAATCTGGATACGAGACACCATCATATAGCAAATAAATTAAAGAATAACTGCAGCTCCACTTTCATTCTTCCTTCTCTAATTAGTGGTTTGTACAAAGTCGTCCACGTTGTTGTGGACACAGTCGTCTTTGTTTGATCTGCAGTTTCTGGCCTGCAGGAAATGCAATTTATAAAAATACACATCCTCCTCCGTTCAACATGCAAACATTTAAACTGTCAGTTCACAATAAAAATGCTCACATCCAACTGTAGAACCCCAACGAGCTCGGCTCCGTTCTTCTCAAATTCATCACCGCTCGATTTTATTGATCTCAAACTTCTTCACCAGCAGGATGAACAGTTTCACATGTGGTGACATTTGATCTGAAAAGGTCAGAAAGATTTTGAATCAGTTTTTAATAATAGAATTCTTCAGCCGTGATGTTGCATCAGACGTTGTGCAACAGCGAGTCTAAAAGATTTCTTCTGGTTGTTCTTGCATGGAAACAAATATCAACACAACAACACAAAAGATGGAGGAGGAAGGAGAGACGTCAACAAGAGGGAAGAGGAGAGGAGGAGAAAGTCTGTGGAGCAGGATGAGCGGAGGAGAAGAGGAGAATGTGAAAGGAAGAGCAGAAGAAAAGAGAAGGAGAGAGGAGTCAGTCGGGATGAGAGGAGGAGAAGAAGAACGAGAGATGAAAACATGTTGATGAAGAACGGCAGAGGAACACGGAGCAGATGTAAGACGGCAAGACAATATACCTCATGAATTAATGAATAATAATTCATACATATATTTTTATTAATCTTAAATTTATGTTGACAAATCTTCATGGTTTCTCAGTGAAAGAGATTTCATGGATACACGAGTGGAGCTGAAAGAGTGAGAGAAGAAGATCCAATAAAGTAGATAAAGATAATAATATGCGTCCCTGTCGTTTGTTCCCGGAGGAAATCGAATGTTCCTGAATGTTACATTTACGTGACGTCGCTGTGATTCCTTGACTTGAAGTCGGAGCAGCAGACTCCATGTAGCAGATGAACCAGTGAACATTCTTCGTGTGAACAGTAAAAGATTCATGAAGCTGCTCACGACACATTCTGCCTCCGGACTCCCGGAGGTTTCAGGCCTGAAGGTTCGACACAGCAGCTGCTTCACTCTCATCTGTTCCTCTGGCTTCTTCCTCCTGTGGATCAACGACGAGTCTGTTTGGTTCCTGGTGGATTCGTGAAGCTTGATGAGCTCGTTCACTGAGCTGAAAATGAACCACGTCAGTTCCATGTGAGGACGGTGAAAACAATATTCATCTGATCTCAGTGATGTTCTTTTATTATTTACTGTCATTTGATTCAACTCATTGTTCCAGCAACAAGACGTGTGAGCAGTTTCTAATATTTAACACAAAGAGCAGACGATGATGAGTTATCACAGATATTGGACGTCAATCATCATGTCATGATCATGTCAGTGACAGCTGTCAATCATGACGTCCAGTGTAGTCTGTAGGTTTCTTGATCCGAGCTCGTTAGTTTTTGCCTTCAGCTTCTGCCTCAACACTTTTAGGATTTGTTTGTCTGATCTGTCGTCTGGTGTTTTCTACTAAACGACATTGTGAGTTTGTATTTGTGTCCGAACCTCGTGTGAAGCTCTCAGTGTTTGATCTGGACCAAAGATCAGATACGTGAAGATCCAGCAGCCTCTTGTTGCCTATGTGGACTGTTTGTTGGTGCAGAGTTCATGAATGTGTTGTTTGTCAGTTTGTATTATTTATGCAGTAGAAGTGAACTCAAGCTGTAAACTGCTGATCTGAGCTGAGCAGGATCCAGCACATCTCCTCAATTCTGCACTGATCCAAACCTGCAGTCAAACAGCAGAGCACACACACACACACACACCACACACACCCAGCACACACACACACACACACTCACCCCCAGCACACACACACACACACACACACACACACACACACACACACACACACACACACCACACACACCCAGCACACACACACACACACACTCACCCCCAGCACACACACACACACACACACACACACACACACACACACACACACACACCCAGCACACACACACCCAGCACACACACACACACACACACACACACGCACGCACACCGCCCACGCACACACACACACACACACACACACAAACACACACACACACACACACACACACACCCAGCACACACACACCCACACACACATACCCCCACACACACACACACACACACACACACACACACACACACACACACACACACACACACACACCACACCCTGGCTCATTAACGTACAGTACACACACACACACACACACACACACACACTGATGTATTTTTCATGCTCTGTTTCTCTCTGCACACACAACCTCAGCCAAGCCTGAATGAAACATTCATGCAGCAGATCTCATTTACATACCGAGCATCCGTCCACAAACTATATCACCTGCTTCAGTCCTCAGGCGAAGTCCAACCTAAACTCTCCCAAAACACACTTCAAACAACCGTTCACGTCCACCGAGCAGCTTGTCGGAGAAAACAGGAAGTACATTGTCCTCTCTGCAGTGGGTTGCTTAGTTACGGAAAATACTACAGACAAGGAACAGCGAAGGTGAAAAGTCGGAGCAGGGACAAGGACGAGGTGTAACTGTTAACCGTCACTGAGTCATGGTGACATACCAGTGTCTGTCACGTGAACACACACACACACACATGATCCTGGCACTGCCGCCATAATGGAGATTATGATGATGATGGTGTCTCTGAATTCTGCTCGACCTGGAGCCCAGACAGTGAGTGTGTGTGTGTGTGTGTGTGTGTGTGTGTGTGTGTGTGTGTGCGTGCATGCGTGCGTGTGTCAGTCATCTGGAAGCCAACTGGAATAGGAACAATATTTTTAAAGCATTTGTCGACCACATTTAAAAATCGGTGCCACTGAAGGAAATGTTTGAACCACAGACTGTAAATAAAGACAAAGTGAAGCCAAATCATCACAATCGCCCCCTGGTGTCTGGCTGCTGTACAGGCCATAAGCCCCGCCCCCTGGTGTCTGGCTGCTGTACAGGCCATAAGCCCCGCCCCCTGGTGTCTGGCTGCTGTACAGGCCATAAGCCCCACCCCCTGGTGTCTGGCTGCTGTACAGGCCATAAGCCCCGCCCCCTGGTGTCAGGTTGCTGTACAGGCCATAAGCCCCGCCCTCTCCATGTCATGTCTGGTCGTTCGTATCACACTGATATTTGTTCAAGTCTTCATGATTCTGATAAGTTTGATAGGTTGATTTTATAAAAATTAGGTAAGACGTCATGATTGACAGCTGAGAATGATTGGTGATTGGTTGAACATGTGTGTGGGCTGGACCTCGATACAACAGCACAGACTCTCACGTTTCTCAATACAAAAGAACACAAGTATGTACTCGTGTTCTTTCCAAAAACGTACTTGGGAGTTCAACTTGGGAGAACTATGCAGTTCGGTCATTGTGCAGTGGGAACAGGAGCGTACTTGCCAGCCAGGATGCAGTTGAGAATGGACAGATGCGGCGTTGTAGCATTTCTTTTTAATACAAATATATGATACCTACATATAGCATTTATTTTTTAATACAAATATTATGTGATATATTTACATATTATAGCATTAGGACGTGAATGAGGTGGAGGAGGTGGATGAGATGGAGGAGGTGAATGAGGGGGAGGAGGTGAATGAGGTTGAGGAGGTGAATGAGATGGAGGAGGTGATGAGGTGGAGGAGGTGAATGAGGTGAATGAGGTGGAGGAGGTGAATGAGGTGAATGAGGGGGAAGAGGTGGAGGTGGTGAATAAGGTGGAGGAGGTGAATGAGATCGAGGAGGTGAATGAGGGGGAGGAGGTGAATGAGGTGGAGGAGGTGAATGAGGTGGAGGAGGTGAATGAGATGGAGGAGGTGAATGAGGTGGAGGAGGTGAATGAGGTGGAGGAGGTGAATGAGGGGGAAGAGGTGGAGGTGGGGAATTAGGTGGAGGAGGTGAATGAGATCGAGGAGGTGAATGAGGGGGAGGAGGTGAATGAGGTGGAGGAGGTGAATGAGGTGGAGGAGGTGAATGAGGTGAATGAGGTGGAGGAGGTGAATGAGGGGGAAGAGGTGGAGGTGGGGAATTAGGTGGAGGAGGTGAATGAGATCGAGGAGGTGAATGAGGGGGAGGAGGTGAATGAGGTGGAGGAGGTGAATGAGATGGAGGAGGTGAATGAGGTGGAGGAGGTGAATGAGATGGAGGAGGTGAATGAGGTGGAGGAGGTGAATGAGGTGGAGGAGGTGAATGAGGTGGAGGAGGTGAATGAGGTGAATGAGGTGGAGGAGGTGAATGAGGGGGAAGAGGTGGAGGTGGGGAATTAGGTGGAGGAGGTGAATGAGATCGAGGAGGTGAATGAGGGGGAGGAGGTGAATGAGGTGGAGGAGGTGAATGAGATGGAGGAGGTGAATGAGGTGGAGGAGGTGAATGAGGTGAATGAGGTGGAGGAGGTGAATGAGGGGGAAGAGGTGGAGGTGGGGAATTAGGTGGAGGAGGTGAATGAGATCGAGGAGGTGAATGAGGGGGAGGAGGTGAATGAGGTGGAGGAGGTGAATGAGGTGGAGGAGGTGAATGAGGTGGAGGAGGTGAATGAGGTGGAGGAGGTGAATGAGGGGAATGAGGTGGAGGAGGTGAATGAGGGGGAGGAGGTGAATGAGGTGGAGGAGGTGAATGAGGTGGAGGAGGTGAATGAGATGGAGGAGGTGAATGAGGTGGAGGAGGTGAATGAGATGGAGGAGGTGAATGAGGTGGAGGAGGTGAATGAGGTGAATGAGGTGGAGGAGGTGAATGAGGGGGAAGAGGTGGAGGTGGGGAATTAGGTGGAGGAGGTGAATGAGATCGAGGAGGTGAATGAGGGGGAGGAGGTGAATGAGGTGGAGGAGGTGAATGAGGTGGAGGAGGTGAATGAGATGGAGGAGGTGAATGAGGTGGAGGAGGTGAATGAGGTGGAGGAGGTGAATGACACCTAGCCTAACCCTA
>NC_061516.1:27892500-27900000 GCF_022379125.1 Scophthalmus maximus | reverse complement strand
AGTTCTTCTGTGAACCAGGGTGACGTCACGGACCTTCTGTGAAGGAGTGTGGGCAGAAATAGATGCAGTCGAAGATGTTGAAACAGTGTGTAGCTCTCAGGACACACGTGGCAGGTAGTGAAGAAAAGATTGTTTCATCAAGTAGAATCTCTGGACATGAACGAGAACCAACGAGGAACATGTCAGGAAGGAAAGTGATGACGACGAGCGGCGAGCGCAGACCAAACACACGAGGGAGCAGAGATGAAACAGAAGGACAACGACACACGAGGTGAGTCGACTTTAAACCTGTCGACAACTGAAATACAGAGATGAAGCTTCTGAGGAATAATTCTTACTCTTCATCCTGTTTCAATCCTCCTTCTGTGATGATGAGGCTTCACACACGTCTCACGTAAATGTTTTCACCATCAGTTTGAACTGGTCAGTAAAATCCGGTTCATCTGAGCTATTGTAACACGAGGATGTTTTAATGTGAACCAGAACCAACTACTTGTCTTGAAATCTGCTTCTGCTGATGAAATGTTAATGTGTTGTTCTGAGTCACCGTTGCAGCCCGAAGCGCCGCCTGCGAGCCGGAGATTTAAAAACCTCGAACGCTCTCAACTCGCAAACAAATGGATCCCAGGCTGCAGGAAATTGGACGTATCCATTATACGGACGGTGCCTGGTGCTGCGGCCGTTCGTCTCCACGCGACGTCGGTCCAGTCCAGCGTGACGGAGTCCAGAAGATTCTGCTGTAATGGGCCTGGGTGGGTTATCTGGAGATGAGGTGAGTTTCGGCAACGTCGGAAACTTTCCCTGGAAGAGAAATTAATGTTGTGAGGAAAAATGGCTGGACAGACGTTTATCTTCGGTACCTTCAGACCGAATCTGTCGTTTGACAGGTGATGACGTGATCGAAGGAAAACAGCACAACAGAATATTTTCATGAAGTTCTTTGGTCTGTTACATCAAAAAGTTTTGGTTTTACAGAATATTCAGAGTTGTTTTCAGTCTCAGCTCTGACCAAAGAGCCACAAAGTAAAATGACATCAGTGTCTGTCACACTTTAATTATGTAATGAGGATAAACAGAATCTTAATCTGAACACATCACAATGTTGGTTTTCATCCAAAGTATCTGACAGAGTAATAACTACAGGATTATTAGACTTTTTATGGTTATGGAGAGGAAATAACTTGGTTTGGGTTAATGGACGAAAAGTCACTGGGACTTCATGAAAACATGTTTATTATCCAGGGACTAACATGATTCTGAGGAGGATCGCTCGTTTCCTCGTGGCCTCGGACTCGACCTTGTTTCCTCGTGGCCTCGGACTCGACCTTGTTTCCTCGTGGGCCTGAACTCGACCTCGTTTCCTCGTGGCCTCGACCTCTGCTCGTTTCCTCGTGGCCTCGGACTCAACCTCGTTTCCTCGTGGCCTCGACCTCGACCTCGTTTCCTCGTGGCCTCGACCTCGTTTCCTCGTGGCCTCGACCTCGACCTCGACCTCGTTTCCTCTTGGGCCTGAACTCGACCTTGTTTCCTCGTGGCCTCGACCTCTGCTTGTTTCCTCGTGGCCTCGAACTCGACCTCGTTTCCTCGTGGCCTCGGACTCGACCTCTGCTTGTTTCCTCGTGGCCTCGACCTCGACCTCGTTTCCTCGTGGCCTCGGACTCGACCTCGTTTCCTCGTGGCCACTGACTCGACCTCTGCTCGTTTCCTCGTGGCCTCGGACTAGACCTCGTTTCCTCGTGGCCTCGAACTCGACCTCGTTTCCTCGTGGCCTCGAACTCGACCTCGTTTCCTCGTGGCCTCGGACTAGACCTCGTTTCCTCGTGGCCTCGGACTCGACCTCGTTTCCTCGTGGCCTCGGACTAGACCTCGTTTCCTCGTGGCCTCGGACTCGACCTCGTTTCCTCGTGGCCTCGGACTCGACCTCTGCTTGTTTCCTCGTGGCCTCGACCTCGACCTCGTTTCCTCGTGGCCTCGAACTCGACCTCGTTTCCTCGTGGCCTCGGACTCGACCTCTGCTTGTTTCCTCGTGGCCTCGACCTCTGCTCGTTTCCTCGTGGCCTCGGACTCGACCTCGTTTCCTCGTGGCCACTGACTCGACCTCTGCTCGTTTCCTCGTGGCCTCGGACTAGACCTCGTTTCCTCGTGGCCTCGAACTCGACCTCGTTTCCTCGTGGCCACTGACTCGACCTCTGCTTGTTTCCTCGTGGCCTCGACCTCGACCTCGTTTCCTCGTGGCCTCGAACTCGACCTCGTTTCCTCGTGGCCTCGGACTAGACCTCGTTTCCTCGTGGCCTCGAACTCAACCTCGTTTCCTCGTGGCCTCGGACTAGACCTCGTTTCCTCGTGGCCTCGGACTAGACCTCGTTTCCTCGTGGCCTCGGACTCGACCTCGTTTCCTCGTGGCCACTGACTCGACCTCTGCTTGTTTCCTCGTGGCCTCGACCTCGACCTCGTTTCCTCGTGGCCTCGAACTCGACCTCGTTTCCTCGTGGCCTCGGACTAGACCTCGTTTCCTCGTGGCCTCGAACTCGACCTCGTTTCCTCGTGGCCTCGGACTAGACCTCGTTTCCTCGTGGCCTCGGACTAGACCTCGTTTCCTCGTGGCCTCGGACTCGACCTCGTTTCCTCGTGGCCTCGGACTCGACCTCTTGAGCTGCGTCGTGTTGTTATTTCTTGGAGGTCTATGAAGTCAAATCTGCTCAGTATCTGAGACTGAACGGTGGCAGGTAACGTTCAGCTCTGTTGAGACTGAACCGTTCTCACGTTGTAGAAGATGCTGCAGAAGCTTCAGAATCACAACACAGATTCATTTACTGTTCACAACATCAGCTTCATTTCAGATGATGAAGCAGCCGGCGGCTCGAGGCATTGAAGTGAAGCCACATCAGTGATCTTGTATCTTTTAATTTATGATTCTTCTCATAAAAACGATACATCAACTGATTTACAGATGAGTCTGAATCAGACCTTTACGCAGGCAAAGTGTTTTTATGCTCATCAATCTTGTACAGAGTTTGTTTTATGTGCTGTGTTGTTCATTCATTATTAAATCAATGATGCAACATATTAAGATGCCTGTGACTGTACAGAGTCGTCTTATAGATAGATGATAGAGATATAGACAGACAGACACATGGATATTATGTAATATATCTGTCTACACAAACACACACAGTAACTTTTTCAGACGAAGCAGAACTATAGATGTGAACAACATTAACAGACTGTGGAGAAGAAGTGAATCATTTCATCAGATCATAACTCGACTGTTTTTCATCCCTGGAAATGTGATTTTCCACCGTGTCAAACAATAAACTACAGATAATGTACCTGAAGAGAAAGTCTAATAAACATGTCCATCAGTTTCACGCCGCTGTGGTTTCAGAGAATCTATAATCGTGTTTAATCTACAGCTGCCTGACGGACAGTTGATGATCACTGTAGTTTTCTACTGTCAGTGAACTGCTCACGTTGACGGACGCAGCTCAAAGGAAACAAAGCATCAAGTAAGTTCAGGCCCAGTCGCTCTCATATCTGCCTTCATCATCATCATCATCATCTTCGTTATCATCGTTATCATCATCCTCATCATCATCGTCATCATCATCGTCATCGTCATCGTCGTCATCATCTTCATCACAATCATCATCGTCGTCATCATGATCGTTATCATCGTCACCTCATAATCATCGTCATCGTCACGATCATCATTATCATCATCATCATCATCATCGTCGTCATCATCTTCATCATAATCATCATCGTCACCTCATCATCATCGTCATCGTCACGATCATCATCATCATCATCATTGTTATCACCTTCAAGATCATCGTCGTTATCATCGTCATCATCATCATCACCTTCATCATCGTCATCATCATCATCGTCGTCATCATCTTCATCATAATCATCATCGTCGTCATCATCATCATCGTCGTCATTATCATCGTTATCATCGTCATCGTCACCATCATCATCATCGTCATCGTCATTGTCATCGTCATCGTCATCATCACCATCATCATCATTATCATCATCATCGTTATCATTGTCAACATCATCATCATTGTCGTCATCATCATCATCATCGTTATCATCGTCATCATCAGCGTAATCAACATCATCATCATCGTCGTTATCATTGTCATCATCATCATCATCATCGTTGTTATCACCATCATCTTCGTCGTTATCATCGTCATCATCATCATCACCATCATCATCGTCATCATCATCGTTATCATCATCGTTATCATCATCATCTTCATCATCATCAACATCGTCATCATCATCAACATCGTCATCATCATCATCATCATCATCATCGTCGTCATCATCTTCATCATAATCATCATCTTCGTCATCATCATTGTTATCATTGTCATTGTCATTGTAACATCATCATCATCATCGTTTTCATCGTCATCGTCATCATCGTTATCACCATCATCATCATCGTCATTATCATCATCATCATCATCGTTATCATTGTCATCATCATCGTTGTCATCATCATCATCATCATCATCGTAATCATCGTCGTCATCATCATCATCATCATCGTTTTCATCGTCATCGTCATCATCGTTATCACCATCATCATCATCGTCGTTAACATTGTCATCATCATTGTCATCGTCATCATCGTTATCACCATCATCATCATCGTCGTCATCATCATCATCATCGTTATCATCGTCATCGTCACCATCATTGTCATCATCATCATCGTCATTATCATTGTCATCATCATCATCATCATCATCATCATCATCATCGTTATCACCACCATCATCATCATCGTTGTCATCATCATCATCATCGTTATCATCGTCATCATCATTGCCATCATCGTCATCATCATCATCACGTCGTCATTATCGACCAGCTGATGATTGATCAGAACTTGACGTCACACGATCCTGTTCCACTGCTGGTTGTTGATTCATTGACGATCAGACGTGAAGGAGAGATCAGTTAGTTGTCATTCAATGTCGCCACAGCTACAACTCATATTCAGATCTTTTAATATCATCTACACAACGTGACTTTGCCTGCGTCTCAGTCTGCCGCCCGGTGACCAGCAGGAGGTGAAGCTGACGGACGTGAGGAGCTGATCAGTCCACACGGATTGATGAGGTCCGTCTCTCGAACAGAACGACTTGTGATACAACACGTCACGTTCAATCACCTCCGCTGGAGGACACCTTGTTTGTCTGGACCACCTTCTATCAGCTTATTGATTCACTCTCTTCCGCAGCAGCAGCTTTAACCTTGTGGACGTCTCAGGACACAAACATGAAAATGAAACACTGAAACATTTAAACTTCTTCACGTTTGAAATTTGTCTTTCAGATTCTCTACAGTGAAAATAAATGTGGGAAGAATCATCAACCGAGGAAAAACACAATTCTGATTTCCAGACAAATCCTCCGAACCTCAGGAAGCCGAGAGATTCGTCCGCAGGCGTCGCCGGAATCTTCCGACTGTGACGAAGTGAGTTACAGTCGTTTTCATGTGGCGTCAGTGAAAAGAACGGATATCAAACTAAAACATCAGAATATCGACTTCACACGCGGTCGTCAGGGAGAATGTGCAGCTGATGTTATACAGACAAACATCTACAGCAGAACATTGATGAAACTGTTAGTGACTGAAGAGAAACTGTTAAAGCTGATTCCATGTGTTTTGGCCACAAGGAGGCAGAAGATTATATAAATATAAATATCAATATTTAAATATAAATTGTAATGTGAAACATGTCGAACAAACAAATGTCTTATCAATGCGTCAGCAGGAATCTTGATCCTCGTGTTCTTGTTGGTGATTATCTTTATTAATGCCGTCGTTTGAGCCTCGTTGGGGAATTTAACTTTTATAATAATCTGTTTTCACTCGTCGTCACGACCTTCAGGTCATAAACTGAACCGATGAGTCGTTCAGAGTTTTAAAATAAACGGAGGGACGAGACGTTTCATTCCCCAGGTCGTGTTGATGATGCAACAAAATGACTCTGGTTCTATTTGAGTCTAATCTGCTTTAATGTGTGTGGCAGCAGATTATTGAGAACTGGCTCCATCAGCTGTGACCTCCGCTGTCGTCCGTGGCAACGTGAGGCCTGAGGTCGTGAACGAGAAGAGTGAGGCTGAACTCATTCTGCTGTTGTTCACCGGCACAAAACGGCCAAACAGATTCGCTGTCTTTAACATTGACACATTGTGAATCTGCAAATTTTCTCAGTTTTAGTTTATTTACATGAAGTTCAGAGTCAAATATATTCAACATGGGAACTATGGGACAAATTAATCTTTTATTTCTGCACAAAGAACAATAGTGAAAAAACTCACCGTCAACCTCAGCTCATGTTATAAATCAGAATCTTTATTGTCTCAGAGTTTAAAATGAAGAAAATTAAGACCAAACCTTTTTTTTAGTTTTCATTAAATCGCTCCAGATTTTTTTCCACTATAAGAAAAAGAGAAGCTTTGAGTCGACAACATGTGGAAGCAGAAATGAGAGCGACAGCAGGAGAAATGAGAAGGAGATGAAGGAAAGGGAACGAACACCAAGAGGAAAAACGTGAACTTTTGATGAAATCACTGAACTCCTTTGATGACGGACTGAAATGTGCATCATGTGAAGTCAGACGAGAGACGTCCCTCTGATGGGAAACAGCATCTGGAAGCTCGAGTCCAGGGAATCGTCTGATCCTCCATCTCCTCACAAACATCTGCTTCTGGATGTGATAGGCTCAAACAGCTGCTTCTCTTTTTCTCCTCAGTCCACGTGGACTCACGTCATGGCCCCGAGTCCACATCTGAAATATGTAGAGTATGTGTATGAACTGGGAATGGATTATAAAGACCTCATGAAACGTTTGTTAAAGGTGCGACACAGTCGAAGAATCATCACACTGAGATGAACCCAGATCATCAATCTTCCTTTGAGTCCAGCTGCATGTTGCTGTTGTCCTTCTTCCTCGTGTGTTCAGCGGCTTCACGCTGTGAGGTTCTGGTTCTCTAGTGCGACCCCTAGTGGCAAAGCACAGGGTTAGAGAAGACTAACCTTTAAATAGATGCACTGGACCAGAGACCTGAGACCAGGGACCAGGGACCAGGGACCAGAGACCAGAGACCAAAGACCAGGGACCAGGGACCAGGGACGAGGGACCAGGGACCAGAGACCAGAGACCAGGCACCAGAGACCAGAGACCAGAGACCAGAGATCAGAGACCAGGGACCAGAGACCAGAGACCAGAGACCAGGCACCAGAGACCAGAGACCAGGCACCAGAGACCAGGGACCAGAGACCAGAGACCAGGGACCAGAGACCAGGGACCAGAGACCAGGGACCAGAGACTAGAGACCAGAGACCAGAGACCAGGGACCAGAGACCAGAGACCAGGGACCAGAGACCAGGGACCAGAGACCAGAGACCAGAGACCAGGGACCAGAGACCAGAGACCAGAAACCAGAGACTAGAGACCAGAGACCAGAG
>NC_061516.1:27852500-27885000 GCF_022379125.1 Scophthalmus maximus | reverse complement strand
CTCACACACACACACACACACACACACTGTGCGCACACACCCACATACACACACACACTGAGCGCACACACACACACACACACACTGAGCGCACACACACACACACACACACACACTGAGCGCGCACACACACACACACACACACACACACACACACACACCCTGAGCGCACACACACACACACACACACACACACACACACTGAGCGCACACACACCCACATACACACACACACTGAGCGCACACACACACACACACACACTGAGCGCACACACACACACACACACACTGAGCGCGCACACACACACACACACACACACACACACACTGAGCGCACACACACACACACACACACACACCCTGAGCGCACACACACACACACACACACACACACACACACACTGAGCGCACACACACACACACACACACACACACACACACACACACACACTGAGCGCGCACACACACACACACACACACACACAAACAAAGCGCGCGCACACACACACACACACAAACTGAGCACGCACACACAAACACACACACACACACACACACACTGAGCACAAACACACACACACACACTGAGCACAAACACACACACACACACACAAACACACACTGGGCACAAACACACACACACACACACAAACACACACTGGGCACAAACACACACACACACACACACACACTGAGCACAAACACACACACACACACACACACACTGAGCGCACACACACACACACACTGAGCACAAACACACACACACACACACACACACACACACACACACTGAGCGCACACACACACACACACACACACACAGAGGAACAGAGGAAATCAACCAAATACTCAAACACATCTGGTCGACGGAGGAGGAAGAGGAAGAGGAAGAGGAGGAGGTAAAAGTTAATTACCTGGAGTCTGTTGACTGTTCCAGTCAGACTGAGACGTGGGACGACCGAGGCGAGGAGGGTTTAAATTGAGCTGCAATCTATTGTTCATCTAAATCAATCGTGTGTGTGTGTGTGTGTGTGTGTGTGTGTGTGTGTGTGTGTGTGTGTGTGTGTGTGTGTGACCTTGTGCGTCACTGAGTTCTGTGTTCTTGAACTTTCTGTGGAAACAATTCAGTCATTTCTTTGTGTCTCTCACTGGAGACGTTCGTCTGCGTGGAACCACATCAGGCTGAGATATGAACTATCACACTGAGGGACATGGGAATAAAATGAACTCATGAATAACAAATATTTCTTGCTTATTCTTGTTTTCCTCCACTTCCGTTGTCCCTGGTGTTTTGAGCATGAAAGAGGAGGAAAGTGAGACTCCGAGTCTGAGAGATAATCAGATCGTCTGTGTGATTGGTTTGATATTCAGCTTTAATCACAGAGAATGACACATTCATTATTAATACATTTCATTCTTTCCTTTGTAGTTCTGGCCTCAGAAACGTTGAACTTTGGGAGCTGTGTAATTAAGAGTGAGTGTTGGTGAGCGAGAGAAAATCAAAGACGAGAACCAACAGATGTCCTGAGACGATATCATGACGGGTTTTCCTCCAAATGTCAGACTCATAAATGCAGAACTGAAATTAAAAAGAACAAACATCTCTGCCGACTGTTACATTCAGTAATATTCAAATATAAAAACTGTCAATTCAATGTTGCACCGTGGACTTGACTTCTCGCACAGTAACTAACTGTGGGGCTCGGGTCGGCCATCTTTGTTTCCAGTCTGTGGTCGAGGCTCCTTCTGTTTATCGATGATATGAACGATCTGTTGAGACAAAGACGAAGACAAGAAGACAAATGAGACGATGTAAAGCAGGAATGTGAATGAGTGCAGAGACACGAGTGGATTGAGAAAAGTGTGACACATTAAAAAATGTGCTGAGAATTACAGATGTACAGTTTGAGATCTGATTTCTGTGCCTGACGCTTCACATCCTCATCTGACGCGAGGCGACAGCAACGTGTGCGAGCGAAGCTGCACGAACACGACGTGTCACGTCCGGTTTTGTTCTTCGCTTCGCTCTGTTTGTGTTCAAGTGAAACTCAGCTCCGGTTTCTGCCTCCAGCTCGTGACCGGACCGACCGGCGGCGCCTGGAAGACGGAGCTCGTCGACTCGCAGTCGGAGGAAACACGAGTATAGAAACAGTCTCTGAACTTCACATCGGTTCAGAGCAGGACTGAGGGGGTCATCGTGTAACAGGTTGTCAGAGTCTGCAGGTGAGATTCACCACGACCTGAAGAATCTGTTGTGAATCCTGTTTCATACATTTTACTGTCACTGTCTGCGGACGGTGCACGAGGGCGCCGCCTGTATCCCAGACGTGACCCCGACTGTCGATGATTGAGTTCAATTGATGATTTGAGTCCAGTAGAATCATACGATAGAAAAACTTTCTCTCTCACGATGTCAGCTGAGCCAAAAGTAGTTTCCCTCTGTCAAGCCCCGCCCCCTGCCCTCGGAGGAGTCTGACACGTCACTGCGACATCTTCGCACTTTGCTGTGTAATTGGTGGAAGAACGTGAGTGAATCATGGGAGACCACAGGACATGATGATGGGATGACCGTTGGGGGGGAAGTGTGTTGTTGCACCATCAGTCACACGCCGATTAAAGAAACACAAAAGACACAACTACAAGAAGAAGAGGCACAGGGAGGAAATCAGAAAGCTCCGGGCAGCAGAGTTATTTGTCGGAGACGACAGCGGCTGGAATGAGTCGCTGCTCGCTCGTTTCCTCTGTCGTCTCCTCTCTATCGTGTCCTCTATCGTGTCCTCTCTATCGTGTCCTCTATCGTGTCCTCTGTGGTCTCCTCTCTGTGGTCTCCTCTATCGCGTCCTCCCTCTTCTCCTCAGTCGTCTCCTCTCTATCGCGTCCTCCCTCGTCTCCTCCCTCGTCTCCTCTACCTCGTCCTCCCTCGTCTCCTCTCTATCTCGTCCTCCCTCGTCTCCTCCCTCATCTCCTCTCTATCTCGTCCTCCGTCGTCTCCTCCCTTGTCTCCTCCCTCATCTCCTCTCTATCGCGTCCTCCCTCGTCTCCTCCCTCATCTCCTCTCTATCTCGTCCTCCGTCGTCTCCTCCCTTGTCTCCTCCCTCATCTCCTCTCTATCGCGTCCTCCCTCGTCTCCTCCCTCATCTCCTCTCTATCGCGTCCTCCCTCGTCTCCTCTCTATCGCGTCCTCCCTCGTCTCCTCTCTATCGCGTCCTCCGTCGTCTCCTCTCTATCTCGTCCTCCCTCGTCTCCTCCCTCATATCCTCTCTATCTCGTCCTCCGTCATCTCCTCCCTCGTCTCCTCTCTTTCTCGTCCTCCGTCGTCTCCTCTCTATCTCGTCCTCCGTCGTCTCCTCTCTATCGTTTCCTCCGTCGTCTCCTCTCTATCTCGTCCTCCCTCGTCTCCTCTCTATCGTGTCCTCTGTCGCCTCCTCTGTCGTCTCCTCTCTATCGCGTCCTCCCTCGTCTCCTCTCTATCTCGTCCTCCCTCGTCTCCTCTCTATCGTGTCCTCTGTCGTCTCCTCTCTATCGTGTCCTCTGTCGTCTCCTCTCTATCGTCTCCTCTCTATCGTGTCCTCTGTGGTCTCCTCTATCTCGTCCTCCCTCTTCTCCTCCGTCGTCTCCTCTCTATCTCGTCCTCCGTCGTCTCCTCCCTCGTCTCCTCTCTATCGTTTCCTCTGTCGTCTCCTCTCTATCTCGTCCTCCCTCGTCTCCTCTCTATCTCGTCCTCCGTCGTCTCCTCTCTATCGTGTCCTCTGTCGTCTCCTCTCTATCGTGTCCTCTGTCGTCTCCTCTCTATCGTGTCCTCTGTCGTCTCCTCTCTATCGTCTCCTCTCTATCGTGTCCTCTGTGGTCTCCTCTATCTCGTCCTCCGTCTTCTCCTCCTTCGTCTCCTCTCTATCTCGTCCTCCGTCGTCTCCTCTCTATCTCGTCCTCCCTCGTCTCCTCTCTATCGCGACCTCCCTCGTCTCCTCTCTCATCTCCTCTCTATCGCGTCCTCCCTCGTCTCCTCTCTATCGCATCCTCCCTCGTCTCCTCTCTATCGCGTCCTCCCTCGTCTCCTCTCTATCGCGTCCTCCCTCGTCTCCTCTCTATCGCGTCCTCCCTCGTCTCCTCTCTATCGCGTCCTCCGTCGTCTCCTCTCTATCTCGTCCTCCCTCGTCTCCTCCCTCATATCCTCTCTATCTCGTCCTCCCTCGTCTCCTCCCTCGTCTCCTCTCTATCTCGTCCTCCGTCGTCTCCTCTCTATCGCGTCCTCCCTTGTCTCCTCTCTATCGTGTCCTCTGTCGCCTCCTCTGTCGTCTCCTCTCTATCGTTTCCTACGTCGTCTCCTCCCTATCGCGTCCTCCCTCGTCTCCTCTCTATCTCGTCCTCCCTCGTCTCCTCTCTATCGTGTCCTCTGTCGTCTCCTCTCTATCTCGTCCTCCCTCGTCTCCTCCCTCATATCCTCTCTATCTCGTCCTCCGTCGTCTCCTCTCTATCGCGTCCTCCCTCGTCTCCTCTCTATCGTGTCCTCTGTCGCCTCCTCTGTCGTCTCCTCTCTATCGTTTCCTCCGTCGTCTCCTCTCTATCTCGTCCTCCCTCGTCTCCTCTCTATCTCGTCCTCCCTCGTCTCCTCCCTCGTCTCCTCTCTATCTCGTCCTCCGTTGTCTCCTCTCTGTCGCGTCCTCCCTCGTCTCCTCTCTATCGTGTCCTCTGTCGCCTCCTCTGTCATCTCCTCTCTATCGTTTCCTCCGTCGTCTCCTCCCTATCGCGTCCTCCCTCGTCTCCTCTCTATCTCGTCCTCCGTCGTCTCCTCTCTATCGCGTCCTCCCTCGTCTCCTCTCTATCGTGTCCTCTGTCGTCTCCTCTCTATCGTGTCCTCTGTCGTCTCCTCTCTATCGTCTCCTCTCTATCGTGTCCTCTGTGGTCTCCTCTATCTCGTCCTCCCTCTTCTCCTCCGTCGTCTCCTCTCTATCTCGTCCTCCGTCGTCTCCTCCCTTGTCTCCTCTCTATCGTTTCCTCTGTCGTCTCCTCTCTATCTCGTCCTCCCTCGTCTCCTCTCTATCGTTTCCTCTCTATCGTGTCCTCTGTGGTCTCCTCTATCTCGTCCTCCCTCTTCTCCTCCGTCGTCTCCTCTCTATCTCGTCCTCCGTCGTCTCCTCCCTCGTCTCCTCTCTATCTCGTCCTCCGTCGTCTCCTCTCTATCGCGTCCTCCCTCGTCTCCTCTCTATTGCGTCCTCCCTCGTCTCCTCTACCTCGTCCTCCCTCTTCTCCTCCCTCGTCTCCTCTCTATCGCGTCCTCCCTCGTCTCCTCTGTCGTCTCCTCCGTCGTCTCCTTCCTATCTCGTCCTCCGTCGTCTCCTCTACCTCGTCCTCCCTCTTCTCCTCTCTATCGCGTCCTCTGTCGCCTCCTCTGTCGTCTCCTCTCCCTCGTCTCCTCCCTCGTCTCCTCTCTATCTCGTCCTCCGTCGTCTCCTCTCTATCGCGTCCTCCCTCGTCTCCTCTCTATCGTGTCCTCTGTCGCCTCCTCTGTCGTCTCCTCTCTATCGTTTCCTCCCTCGTCTCCTCCCTATCGCGTCCTCCCTCGTCTCCTCTCTATCTCGTCCTCCCTCGTCTCCTCTCTATCGTGTCCTCTGTCGTCTCCTCTCTATCGTGTCCTCTGTCGTCTCCTCTCTATCGTGTCCTCTGTGGTCTCCTCTATCTCGTCCTCCGTCGTCTCCTACCTCGTCTCCTCTCTATCGTTTCCTCTGTCGTCTCCTCTCTATCTCGTCCTCCCTCGTCTCCTCTCTATCGCGTCCTCCCTCGTCTCCTCTCTATCTCGTCCTCCCTCGTCTCCTCTCTATCGTGTCCTCTGTCGTCTCCTCTCTATCGTGTCCTCTGTCGTCTCCTCTCTATCGTGTCCTCTGTGGTCTCCTCTATCTCGTCCTCCGTCGTCTCCTCCCTCGTCTCCTCTCTATCGTTTCCTCTGTCGTCTCCTCTCTATCTCGTCCTCCCTCGTCTCCTCTCTATCGCGTCCTCCCTCGTCTCCTCTCTATCTCGTCCTCCCTCGTCTCCTCCCTCGTCTCCTCCCTCGTCTCCTCTCTATCGTTTCCTCTGTCGTCTCCTCTCTATCTCGTCCTCCGTCGTCTCCTCTCTATCGCGTCCTCCCTCGTCTCCTCTCTATCGTGTCCTCTGTCGCCTCCTCTGTCGTCTCCTCTCTATCGTTTCCTCCGTCGTCTCCTCTCTATCGCGTCCTCCCTCGTCTCCTCCCTATCGCGTCCTCCCTCGTCTCCTCTCTATCGAGTCCTCCCTCGTCTCCTCTCTATCTCGTCCTCCGTCGTCTCCTCTCTATCGCGTCCTCCCTCGTCTCCTCTCTATCGTGTCCTCTGTCGCCTCCTCTGTCGTCTCCTCTCTATCGTTTCCTCCGTCGTCTCCTCCCTATCGCGTCCTCCCTCGTCTCCTCTCTATCGTGTCCTCTGTCGTCTCCTCTCTATCGTCTCCTCTCTATCGTGTCCTCTGTGGTCTCCTCTATCTCGTCCTCCCTCTTCTCCTCCGTCGTTTCCTCCCTTGTCTCCTCTCTATCGTTTCCTCTGTCGTCTCCTCTCTATCTCGTCCTCCCTCGTCTCCTCTCTATCGTTTCCTCTGTCGTCTCCTCTCTATCTCGTCCTCCCTCGTCTCCTCTCTATCGCGTCCTCCCTCGTCTCCTCTCTATCGCGTCCTCCCTCGTCTCCTCTCTATCGTGTCCTCTGTCGTATCCTCTCTATCGTCTCCTCTCTATCGTGTCCTCTGTGGTCTCCTCTATCTCGTCCTCCCTCTTCTCCTCCGTCGTCTCCTCTCTATCGTGTCCTCTGTCGTCTCCTCTCTATCGTCTCCTCTCTATCGTGTCCTCTGTGGTCTCCTCTATCTCGTCCTCCCTCTTCTCCTCCGTCGTCTCCTCCCTCGTCTCCTCTATCTCGTCCTCCGTCGTCTCCTCTCTATCGCGTCCTCCCTCGTCTCCTCTCTATTGCGTCCTCCCTCGTCTCCTCTACCTCGTCCTCCCTCTTCTCCTCCCTCGTCTCCTCTCTATCGCGTCCTCCCTCGTCTCCTCTGTCGTCTCCTCCGTCGTCTCCTCCCTATCTCGTCCTCCGTCGTCTCCTCCCTATCTCGTCCTCCCTCGTCTCCTCTCTATCGCGTCCTCCCTCGTCTCCTCCGTCATTTCCTCTGTCGTCTGCCGCACAAAGCCTGTGTTTAATTGGCTGTTATCAAATATCTGAATCTTGTTTTAAATTCACCACAGAGATGCAGACGCGTTTTCATCCAAATATAGAAACTTTTTTATTTTACAATGTCCAGAAAAAATATCATACAATTCCTGTGTGATCGTACAGTCTGTTAAATATCTAAATACACTTTTACAGTTGCAATGTCAGTAGAAGAAAATATTGGATATTTTTTTATGAGATACAAAATGTTCACTCTCCTACACATCAACATTCACACACATACAGAACGTTGTGTCGCTGTGCGATGTTGGAGTCGACATTAAAAACCTTTTGCTCTGATAAAATAATATTTGTTTCCATCGTTCAACAGATTTGAGTCTGACGACATCATCGTGGGGGAAAGTGTGATATCAACATGAAATACATCACATCTGTAAAGTATGTGAAGAACAACAGTCTGTGAACTTAAATTATATATTTAATAACTGAACACTGAGGGATTTGACAAAATAAAACTAATGGAAAGACTCTGAGCATTACAGTTTGATGTAATAAAAACATTTACATGTGAAACAGGAAGGAACAGTGTTAAACTTTACTTTGATGGTTTCAGTTCCTCAGCTGAAGAAACTGACGGTACAGACTCCAGAGAACATGAACTAAGAAACTGGAAGGAACAAATTATCTTTGTAATTACACATTTAAACTTTAAGTACATTCTTATTTTAAGGGGAATGTTTGGACAGACTCTTTAAATTAAAATCAACCTGATCTGTTGATAAAAACATGACACACGGAACATCACTCATGATTTCATGAGAAACAGATTCAAAACAATTCCCAGCAAAAAGACTTTGGATTGAAAACGTGGGAAGACAAACAAGAGACCGTGACTCAAAAGACTCGAGTCTGAAGGCTGAAGGGATTTCAAGGCCGGAGAAAAGAAGTAGGAAAAACAAAGTCTTTCAGATCAGCCATTCACGTGAGAGTCTGTGGTGCGTTCAATGTCTGTGGTGCGTTCAATGTCCTGCACATCAACTCGTCTTCACTTCCACCAAAAGTTCAGTTCCTAAGAAAAGTCACTTTGAGAATCAAGTGAATTGTTTCCTACGCTTCTCTGGACGCATGCACGCACACACTTCCTGTGAACACACGCACGCACGCGCACACAAACACGCGCACACATACACGGACACACCAGCATTGAGTCCTCTTCCAAAAAGGCACTATGATTTCATTCAAGTTTGTTATTACACACGTGATTTAAAGCCTCGTGCGTCTCGACCTCGGCAGCGCTCGGCGGCCGTCCGTCTCTCGTCCTGCTCACGACGTTACAGTGATGTGTCAGCTGGCCAATCAGAGGCGGCCTCGCTGTGAATGAACTGATCTGCCTGTCACCGTCCGGTTATCGAGCCGGAGAGGCGTCAGTTTGCGGCGCAGCCAGCTGCTGCGTGACTGCAACGTGACCCTGCGCTCGGCCGTCTGTGACGAGGTCACACACACACACACACACACACACACACACACACACACACACACACACACACACACACACACACACACACACACACACACACACACACACACACACACACACACACACACACACACACACACACACACACACACACACACACACAAGCCTCTGAGGAGTAACACGATGTGGCACAGTGACGACTCAGGATAAATACTGTGAGGACGAGGGGCAGGTTGCGTCACTTAACCTGTTTCTCTGTCAAATCGCACCTGCTACATTTTAAGCAGCATCTGCCCACATGAGACCACGGACAGGAGGAGGCAGGAGGTTGAAGGGAACAGACGGTGGATAAGAGCATCACTTCAGCAGGTGCTTTGCAGAGTGGTTCTGCCTGACTTCACCCAGGTGTCAGGACGACTCTGCCCTCTCACCTCCTCTCGCCTTCGGGGAGGTCGTCAGAGACGTCAGGGGGTTTGAGAGGGACAACGGAGACGGAGGGCGAAGGTGCAGTGATGCAGACAGATGGAGACGGACGTGCAGGATGAGGCAGATCAGCAGAGACCGGAGGGGGAAAGAGACGGAGAGAGGATGAACATAGACAGACAGAGGTGAAGAAGAGGAAGAGAGGGAAGGAAAGATTTCAGATAAAGAAATAAAGAAATGAAAAGAGGAATGTCAAACGACTAATCAACAGCTGAACCAGGAAGTAGAAGGACCCACAGCTCCGCTGTGACACAACAAACATCAATCTGAGTACGACTCAGTCTTTCCTCCACCTGATGTGTTCAACAGTTTCCCATCATGTTTCACTCTGAGAGAAGCAGCTGTCACCTGCGCCAGGTGAACGAGGAACCAGAGGACAAGCAGCAGCAGCAGCAGCAGGTCGACGTCAGTTGTTGTCCTGGTTGAAGTTCTCCAGCACGGTGGCATTGGTTCTCTCGAACATCCACCGCTGGCTGCTGGACGCCGGGTCGCACGTGTTCATGAAGACTCGCCGCTCGCTCGCGCTGCTGTCGACGCAGCTGTTACTGACGAGATGATACAGACTCTGATCCTGAGGAGACACACAGCGAAGTTCAGTTCTCATGGTCCAGTCAAACTGTTCTGGTGGTGTGTTCAATGACACGTTCAGGATGTCCGTACCTTCCTGTAGCGCCACAGCTGGTTGCCCTTCATGCCGTGGCAGTCGTACAGTGTGACGGGGCTGTTGTGGGAGATGGCGTCGAAGCAAACCTTCTTGGTGTGCATGGGGTCTCCCACCCGGACGTCCTCCCTCCAGCCAAACGTAAACACCTGCAGAAACACACCTCCGCTTTCACCTCACATCGGTTTCTCTTTAACCATAAAACATCATCAGCCCCTCGAGCAAAAGAAAAAAGATTAACGGTGACAGAACCGACATCAACGGTTTGAGTGTCATTTCCACAAGTCGCTGGGAGATGACCTCTGGAGAAAAGTTCTGTCTCATCGCAGCAGTGAACAACTTTCACTTTCCTCGTCTTGATCTTCTTCTTCTGACATTTACACTCGTTCTGAGATCAAAGCTTCTTAAGCCACTGACATTTTAAAAAGTTGTTGAAGAGAAGTTAAAAAATACTTTTCTGCTTTCCAATAAAACCAAGAGTTTTGACTCTTCTGATCTTCCGAGGCACATCTGAGCTGGAAACATCAAATTCATATTTTCATTCTTACTGACTGAGTAGTTTTGTGAAACTTAGTTTACATTGAAATCACACAAAGATATGATAGAGACATTCATATTGTATGTTAATTGTGTGTCAGAGCTCTGAGGTGCAGCGAGCTCGTCTCTACGGTCGTCAGGGCGACGAGAGGATGATGAGGCTGTCACTCACCTGTCCGTGGCTCCAGCTCACCTCGCCCCGCCCCTTCACGCAGCTCTCCAGGCGGATGGGGCTTCCTGACACAAAGTGTTTACTCTCCAGACACATGCTGCTGCCCACGTTACGGATCTGCAGCACGAACATCAGACGTTTCATCAGATGTAACATCATGTTTCATTCATTTGATTCATGTCTGGTGTTGTATCTGCTGTGTGACTGTACCTCCCCCCAGGCGGCAGCAGGGGGCTCCACCGGTGGGTAGTGTTTGGGCAGGTCCCAGGCCACTTCGCTCATGAACCACTTGAAGTTCTTGCAGTTGAGCCGACTCCTCAGCTCCTTCTGCGCCGTCATGTCTCCCGCCGACAGGTGGCGATACTCGGGCCGGCGCTGGTACACGTACTCGGCGTATTCGTCCATCCACACCTCGGCCACGCGCTTCAGGTTCTGATGTCACAGAGCACGACACAGATCAGATCACAGATCAGAGGAACTTCTTCATCATCTCGTGTTAAGAAACGTCAACATTCAGCAGGTTTGGGTCAAAATAACTTTAGGAGCAGATGATTCTGGACCAATGCCTGTGGGTTTGTTCTAGGATCAAACGTTTGTCAGGGACATTGACAACAATCATTCATCTACTAATTCTACACGACCGTCAAACCATAACTGAGCTGACGGATGATAAAAGAGGAAGAGACGAGCTGAGTGGTGGTTTCACATCAGATCAGTCATTTGATCTTCTGTAATGAAGATATTAATGAGTGCAGCGTGTTGACCGTGTGATCAGGGAGGAATAAACTTTATTTTCTCTCCTCACTGAAACACTCTGAACTTCCTGTCGTGTTCTGACGGATCATCTTGAATCCAGAACTTGGTGCAAGATGCTCTTGCAGGAGACTAAATGAGGGCAGCTGGAAAATAATAACTAAGGAATTATGGACACCGGCTGTAATACATTATTTAGTGAGCAACATTTAGGCTACTGAATTATGTATTTAGTGTTTTTAATGCAAACAGAAAGTATCATCCATACACTTGTGCTGCATCATCATGAAACATCTCACAGAGAAGAAGTGGAATTAAAAAAGACGAATGAGACAAAGTGAGCAACACGAGAGATTCTACAACAGGCTCTTGAAGATCAGAACACACACACACACACACACACACACACACACACACACACACACACACACACACACACACACACACACACACACACACACACACACACACACACACACACACACACACACACACACACACACACACACACACACACACACACACACACACACACACACACACACACACACACGTCTATCTTTGCTGAGGAACTTTTCTTCTGAGTCGTGTCCACACGGAGACTCACCCGGGCCAGACTGACTCCACCAGGGACCTTGTAGGGGACGTACTTCCTGTAGATGTGTCCGACCCTGGAACAAGGGATGTCCTCCATCCGACCCCCGCACATCCACACCTGGAGAGGGAGAGAGAGAGAGAGGGGGTGAATATCAGATGAAGAAGAAGGTCAATAAATGAGATGAAGACGTGATGAAGACCTGATGAAGAAGTGATGCAGTGATAAAGAAGAGGACGTGATGATGAGGTGTCGTGTGTGTGATTCTGTGTGAAGTTCACTGGGCCGTGAGTTCCAGGACCAGACAGATCAACATGTGTCATGTGTCAGATCATCACAGGACGAGACGACATGTTCAGGACGTGAACAACGTCACAATGTCTCAGAGACGAACGAGACTGAACCACATCAGAGGGACCGAGCGAGTCGATCAGACTCGGCTAAACGATAAAGAGCGAAAAAAGATTTGTTCAGAGAGAAATGATGAATGTGACTTTAATCTAGTTGAGGACAGAAGGTCATGAAGCTTCTGAAGATAAACTTCGCTCTCTGCTACATAGTGATGATTTCTGCTGAACTCATGTGTTTAACTTAACTGAAAATCTGATTGACACATCAAGTTGTCAAGTCCTTGGATGAGGGGAAAAATATGCGCACACACGCACACGCACACACACACACACACACACACACACACACACACACACACACACACACACACACACACAGAGAGAGAGAGAGAGAGAGATGAGCTTGTTTCCTGCTGCCGTTTCCTTCATTTTCTCCTTGTCACGACCATAATGTGAGAACTAACAGATGAACATGTGTCTGCTTCCTCCTCTTCATCCCTGCACTGAAACATTATGGTTTAACAACATGGCCGCCTCGCTGCAGGGGGATCAAGAGCTTGAGTCAGCGCCAGTCAGATTAAATCCTCAAGTCTTATCATTGACCTTTACAATCTGTTCATGAACAGAACAACCTGCAGTCGAGACCAGGAGGAGGGAACCACCGCCGCTTCTAGCACAATTAACTTTAATAAAACACAAGTTACAAGATGCCAGATCATATTTTAGAAATAACTGCAGATATGATGTCATGTGAGAGACGAGCACGGCAGCTGCTTCTGTGTTTCTACTGTCAAACTGTTGGTTCAACGTCCGGATGTTTAATTATTCTGCATCAAAACATGTGCATTAATATGAAGATAACACAGAAGATGAATCTGATTTGAATGTTTAATCTTTAAAAATAACAGAAGCTGCGGCACCGGAGTTTTCACTGGCAGCTGACGACCAATCACATCTCACCTGGAAGCTTCACTGAGCCGGACACCAACAGTCCTTCCACTTTCAAACAGAACTCAACTATTGTGACGGATTCGAGGAAGAGGAGGAGAAGGAGGAAGAGAATGAGGAGGAGGAGCAATAGGAAGAGGAGGAAGAAAATGAGGAGGAAGAAGAGGAAGAGTGGAGTGACTCACCTTGAAGGAGATCTCGTACTGTTCTCCTCCCCAGATCTCCAGACCTGTGTCGTATCCTCCCAGCTCCCAGAACCACTTCCTGTCCACAGCGAACAGTCCACCTGCCATCACTGGTGACCTGCACACACACACACACACACACACACACACACACACACACACACACACACACACACACACACACACACACACACACACACACACACACACACACACACACACACACACACACACACACACACACACACACACAGCGAGACATTCATCAGGAGGCGAAGGATACATAGCGATGGCTGCCCGCCGGACAGAGGATTGTGTGTGTGTTTTTTGGTGTGTGTGTGTGTTTTGGTGTGTGTGTGTGCTCACTGAAGTGTGCAGGCTCAGCTCAGGGAGCACAGACCGTGTGGGCAGTGATTTGTGGGGTGGAGACTGTTAGTTGGTGTTTGCTGGAGGGAGAAAAGCAACGCACCTCTTCTCTGTGGAATTTTTTTGTTTTGAGGAATGAGACGTCCTGGTTCAGGACAGATAAATAGATCTGCAGCTGTAATCACCTGCTCAAAAGTTTTCATTTTTCATTTATTTTCTTTTATTTAAAAAAATAAAGTAGATTGAAACACTTTGTCAAATTGGATTTACAAAACAAACAACCTCAGACTTCTACTCTCAATGAGTTCACATCGACCTCAACTCGTCTCAACAGAAACAAACAACGTGTTTATTAATCTCTCAGCCTCAGAACTTTCTACATATCGACTGTTTCACTTGGTCGATTTCTGATTTCAACAAACTTGAATATTCACGCTCATTTAGATTCAATCAAAAATGATCAAGTTGATATTGTTCAATTTAGTCTGTTGACCTTGTGAAAATACACAGAGACACCGACACACGCACACACGCACACACACACACCCAAACACCCACACACACACTGCGGCAATGTCAATCAGAAGGAAAATGAAAATCTTTGCCACTCAAATTAGATTTGCGGCGATGAAGGTCATTTGACTGGACGAGAGCAGCAGAGGAGGATTGATTCTGACTGGAGCAAATCAATCCTCTTTCTTCAGTCTGAGGAGACGACACCTGAACGCACCACAGACTGATTCAAGCTCCGTTACATAAAGGTCACGACCTGACCTGCTGAGTGAAGGTAACTGTGAAGGTCACTGTGGTCAGAAGACATTCACCCTCAACCTTCTCACACTGAAGGAGAAGCGACTCTGATGAGGTAGAGAAACGAGGCAGCGGTGCCGTGAGGACTGGAGCCTCAGGGGACAAGGTCAATGATGGTGCACGATTATATTCGACAACAGAAAAACATCCACACTCACTCGAAGGGTTCGCTGTGGTCGTGCTTCTGCAGCTCTGTGGGGATGGGGATCCTCTTGTAGTACATCTCCCAGTCGAACGCCCCTCGCATGGCGTCGCCTGCCTGCGTCTCGTAGCCGAAGTTGTCGTGGTCGATGACGTCGATCATCGGACACACAATGGTCTTCCTGTTCTGGGCGATTCGGTCTGACACAGAGAGAGAGAGGATCAGTTAACGACCTCCACCTCATTCGTTCATGTTACAGTTGTGATGTCATGAGGAGTTGTGATGTCATGAGGAGTTGTGATGTCATGAGGAGTGTCTCACCCAGCAGCGGCGGCAGCCAGTTGACGTTGGCTTCGCAGTGCGAGTCCAGGAAGGTGATGACTTCTCCTTTGGCGGCGGCGGCTCCCAGCAGGCGGGTCCTGATAAGCCCCTCCCTCTTCTTGGTCCTCAGGATGCGAACCTTGGGCATCCGCACCATGTACTCCTCCAGCGCCACCTTCAGGTGCTCTGCAGAGACAGAGATCAGGTAAATCAGTCACTCAAACACTCCCTTACACAAACAGATGAACAGAACTGAAGCGTTTCCTTCACGACTCTACATCACAACTGTGGTTTTATTGAACTTCACGTCATTAGACTGAACGCTGCCCTGAAGAGAAACACTTCCACTGTGAGGAGTGAGAACAGAACATGTGCAGTCATAAAGACTTCTGGAGAAAAAACAGCAATAAAACTGCAATTATGCACCAGACAAAACTCATAACGGCCGACGGGGGATTTAAGATGCTGCTTTATCCAATAATCCGTCGCTGACTGAGTTTTTTAAATAAACTTTTCAGACTCTTTGTCTCAGAAGCTGCAGTGACACTATCGATCTCCAGAGAGAAGAAGATGTCAACGAGGAGGTGAAACAGAAAACACACTGAACACATCAGGAGGTGGAACAGAGTCGAGGGCGAAGCACCAATAGAAAGACAGACAGCTTCAATCAATCACAGACAGAACTCTACACACACATCCTTCACCAGTTTCTCCCTCGAGCCGCCGCAGACACAAATCAATCTGAACCTAAATCTTTCTGTAAATCTTTCTGCTCAAGCGTCGAGACAAGGACACGTAAATAATCGCTGAGGCCCAGATCTCTCAGAGTTAAACATCTGCTTCATTTGTTTGTTTGTCCTCCACATCTGCATGTGCTGCAATGTTGACTGAAGGAAGTCTTGATGAAGTCCCGATGCAGTCCAACATGGCCCAAACCGACCGGACGGAATTCGTTGTTCCACAACAACAGATCCATGAGGAGATGTGACGCTCGTCTCCTCGTCGTCTCCTGTCACGCTGCTGCTGCAACACTCGTACTCACGGATATTAGTTTTCAGAATATCCATCTTCTGCAACTAAAGGGTAAAGTAGTTATTTAATTTCTGCACCATCACCAGTTCGTTAGTAGTTCCTGGTTCTCCTCCTGACTCAGACTTCCATCCCTGCGCAGCAGCAGAGAAACAGACACAGTTTAGTTCAGTTTCCTCCTCCTCTCGGTTCCTGTCGCTGAACTTCAACACAACAAAAGATTTTCAAGGACCAAAAGAAAAGGAGCCATTATTTGTGGAACTCACCGGCAGTCGAGCAGGACATTAATAAATATGACTTCAGTCGTTGCTGCTCGTTGATAAAACGGGCCGGTGTCACTGAGGAACTTCTCCAACACCGACTCTAATTGGATTGTGAATATCAAAGAACTGTCCTTTTATCTCCTGCTTCACTCTCACTCTCTTCTTCCTTCCTCAGCTCCGTCTCTTCAGCTCGTCCTCTCTCATCCAGCTCACTTCACTACTTGTTCTGATTCTGTTTGTCAGTGGTTGTGGGAACGGTCCGGACTGAGAGACAGAGACAGAACCAGACATCTCTCTCTCTGCCCGAGCTGAGCCGCCTCCTCGGGACAACTCGGTCCGCACGGGGGACGACTCAGTCCGCACCAGGGGGACGACTCGGTCCGCACGGGGGGGACGACACGGTCCGCACGGGGGGGACGACTCGGTCCGCACGGGGGGGACGACACGGTCCGCACCAGGGGGACGACTCGGCCCGCACCGGGGGGACGACACGGTCCGCACGGGGGGGACGACACGGTCCGCACGGGGGGGACGACACGGTCCGCACCAGGGGGACGACACGGTCCGCACCAGGTGGACGACACGGTCAGCAGGTGGACGACACGGTCCGCACCAGTTGGAGGACTCGGTCCGCACCAGGTGAACACGGTCACCAGGTGGAGGACTCGGTCCGCACCAGGTGAACACGGTCACCAGGTGGACGACACGGTCCGCACCAGGTGGACGACACGGTCCGCACCAGGGGGACGACTCGGTCCGCACCAGGTGGACGACACGGTCCGCACCAGGTGGACGACACGGTCCGCACCAGGTGGACGACACGGTCCGCACCAGGTGGACGACACGGTCCGCACCAGGGGGACGACTCGGTCCGCACCAGGGGTACGACACGGTCCGCACCAGGTGGACGACACGGTCCGCACCAGGTGGACGACACGGTCCGCACCAGATGGACGACACGGTCCGCACCAGTTGGAGGACTCGGTCCGCACCAGGTGAACACGGTCACCAGGTGGACGACACGGTCCGCACCAGTTGGAGGACTCGGTCCGCACCAGGTGAACACGGTCACCAGGTGGACGACACGGTCCGCACCAGGTGGACGACACGGTCACCAGGTGGACGACACGGTCCGCACCAGTTGGAGGACTCGGTCCGCACCAGGTGAACACGGTCACCAGGTGGACGACACGGTCCGCACCAGGTGGACGACACGGTCACCAGGTGGACGACACGGTCCGCACCAGTTGGAGGACTCGGTCCGCACCAGGTGAACACGGTCACCAGGTGGACGACACGGTCCGCACCAGGTGGACGACACGGTCCGCACCAGGTGGACGACACGGTCCGCACCAGGTGGACGACACGGTCACCAGGTGGACGACACGGTCCGCACCAGTTGGAGGACTCGGTCCGCACCAGGTGAACACGGTCACCAGGTGGACGACACGGTCCGCACCAGGTGGACGACACGGTCACCAGGTGGACGACACGGTCCGCACCAGTTGGAGGACTCGGTCCGCACCAGGTGAACACGGTCACCAGGTGGACGACACGGTCCGCACCAGGTGGACGACACGGTCCGCACCAGGTGGACGACACGGTCACCAGGTGGACGACACGGTCCGCACCAGTTGGAGGACTCGGTCCGCACCAGGTGAACACGGTCACCAGGTGGACGACACGGTCCGCACCAGGTGGACGACACGGTCCGCACCAGGTGGACGACACGGTCCGCACCAGGTGGACGACACGGTCACCAGGTGGACGACACGGTCCGCACCAGGTGGACGACACGGTCACCAGGTGGACGACTCGGCCCAATGAAACCAAACGACATCATGTCATCTCCCCTGGACACTGGACAGGCCAGAGCAAAAGAATGTGTTGGGACCAGGGACAGACAGACAGAAGTAATGGAGAGCAGAGTGAGTTCATCCTGAAGTTCCTGTCAAACACTTTGTGATGAAACATTTACCACAGTGACATAAAAACATTATTACTGTGATACATTTAAGATTGTTACAGTTTATCAGCTGTAACCTTTTTATAAAACACTGTCATACGGATTATGTGATTTCATATTGTGATATTATAAAACAAAGTATCCATCAAATGAAACACAATGAGACACTTTCATCTGCTGCTTTCCAATAAAACTATAAAAAAATATAACAATCTGTTAGTTTGTATCATTGACAACAAACATCACATGAAACAGAAGATGATCTGATTTACATTCCGTCGTTTCTACGGCAACTTGTCACCAGACAACACCTGGTGTCAGAGTCGTGTCACTGTCAGCCTCACCATCACGTTGACATGCGCTCAGCTGAGAGTCATTCTAGTTTGTATTATGTTAATTATTATGCATCACCCCTGAAAAACAAAATAAAGTAATAAACTCATAAATGATAAACACTGCAGGGTCAAAGGCCGCGGCTCCTCAGAGAAAGACCTTCAGCTTCATAGCAAGGTGATAAATCAGCCCATTAGTTATTAACCATCAGATTGATTCAGGATGAACTTTGACCCTTGTGTGCAGATTCTGACGTCACTTCCCGACGACGGGCGGAAGATTAAACACGGAACATTTACATCTTGTGTACGACGGAGACGGAGAGACAAAGGTTGAGATGTCTGATTATCAACGGTTAATTTGACCAGTATAAATCAGAATCAGCTCCTCTGGTTTACTGATTATGAGCCGGATGATAAATCACAGTAATGACAACAAACACATTCTTCTTTATTAGAATGTGAAATCCACGACGCAATGATGCTCAGACACCGTGGAGTCTGGGTCACGTCAACGAGACTCCGTTCATCAAACCACCGCAAGTCTGCTGCCACACATCGGATTCTGATGAGGAGGTCATGAGAATCCAATCACAGACAACATGTCCTCCTCTTCTGTGCCTCGTCCCGACATGTCCTCTTCTTCTGTGTCTCGTCCCAACATGTCCTCCTCCTCTGTGTCTCGTCCCAACATGTCCTCCTCCTCTTTGTCTCGTCCCAACATTTCCTCTTCCTCTGTGCCTCGTCCCGACATGTCCTCTTCCTCTGTGCCTCGTCCCGACATGTCCTCTTCCTCTGTGCCTCGTCCCGACATGTCCTCTTCCTCTGTGCCTCGTCCCGACATGTCCTCTTCCTCTGTGTCTCGTCCCAACATGTCCTCTTCTCTTTGTCTCGTTCCAACATATCTTCCTGCTCTGTCTCGTCCCAACATGTCCTCCTCTTTTTTGCCTCGTCCCAACATGTCCTCCTCCTCTGGGCCTCGTCCCCACATGTCTTCCTCCTCTGTGTCTCGTCCCAACATGTCCTCTTCCTCTGTGCCTCGTCCCAACATGTCTCCCTCCTCTGTGTCTCGTCCCAACATGTCTCCCTCCACTGTGTCTCGTCCCAACATGTCCTCTTCCTCTGTCTGGTCCCAACATGTCTTCCTCCTCTGTGTCTCGTCCCAACATGTCCTCTTCCTCTGTGTCTCGTCCCAACATGTCCTCTTCCTGTCTCGTCCCAACATGTCCTCCTCCTCTGTGTCTCGTCCCAACATGTCTTCCTCCTCTTTGCCTCGTCCCAACATGTCCTCTTCCTCTGTGACATGTTGGGACGAGACACAGAAGAAGGGGACATGTACACTACGATGGATTGTCTTTCTTTTCGGGGGACGGGGGATTTTCAGTTCAATTAACCTCAGATTATAGAGGATCCAATATGACTTCCTCACCTCGTCGTTCCAAGGTGCTGGATTATTTCCCAGAATTCCTGGCACATCACCAAAGAGACAAGCTGCTAATTTATTCCTCCACCAACATCCTACCTCCTCACGAGCGTCGGGACGGAGACATCTGAGGCTGCTTTTCAACAACCGTCAATAAAAACAGGCACGCAGGGAGAGAAAAACACAAAGTCGATGTTACAAAGTTTAGACCAGAGTTTGTATCACGTCGACCATCAAAACGTGCTCAGATCAGTCAATCCTCAATGTTTTCTTTCTTTAAAGGTTATAAAAGATGCAGGAGGCAAAACTGAATTATTCATGAGAAAAAAATAAAATAAAATCAACAAACAAGAAAGAGAAGAAGAGAAAAAGGAAAGAGAGGAAGGAGAGAGGAAGAGTGGAGTGAATGAACCCATGAAGAGCAGATGGAAGTTGAAATGCATTGTGGTAAATGTATTTCATTTGTTCTCTCTGAAGTCAAGTCGAGCGCTCAAAACAAACCCCAGATCCAGATGTTGTCAGAGGCTTTATCCTGCAGCTCAACATCTGGAGAAGACTCATGAGGACGGAGCGAAACAACAGCTGCTGTTAGAAGAGAAGATGTGTTGATATGTGATATGAGCATCGGTTGTCTCCTCTGCAGAGCAGAAAACAAACATGACATCAACACGTATGAGCTGTGACCCTGTAGATCTGCTCCCCACGTCTTCACTGTGTCTTCATCGTATTTCATAACGATCGTCGCTTATTACTCGCATCTCTCCCTCCTCCTCCTCCTCAGTCGTCGTCGCCTCGTGGTTAATGGTTAAATTGTGTTTGTGATTGTTTTGGTATTAACATTGTTCCCATTAAGCCGGAGGACGCCACTTATTTAACATATTACAGATGCTAATGACGCCACTTGGGGAGCGGCTCCGCTGCTCAATCCAAACTTCAATTGAACTTAAACAATAATAATAATTATATATATATATATATATATATATATATATATATATATATATATATATATATATATATATATATATAATTCTGTGAAATCGACTTGAACGTTTAACTGGATGAAAACAGACCTTGAAGCTTATTAACATCAGATGAGGAGGAACATTAACAGATTCCCTGACAAGTGTGTATGTTTATCGTGATGATGATGATAATGAATGATTCAGTTATGAGACGACAGAGAAACACGTCGGTGAATGATCAACGGTCTTTCATCATGTCTGGACCAGACTCATGTTCATGATCAACGACCTCACTGACGCGAAGGGTCGGACTTTATACCTCTTTATTCAAACCTCATCACCATCAAACACGTCACGTGTCCTGACTCGCCACTGAACTTCCAGAGACAACACATCAGAACAGATTCATGAACCTTTTAAAATAAAAGATTCTGTCTCATTAACATCATCCAACATTCTGTTGAGTGTGTCGTCGTCAGCTGTGACTCGGGGCCGGAGCCGGTCGACCGCGGCGCTGCGTCACACTCTGACATGTGGATGAGGGATGGCGAGCGGCGAGGACCCGTGGAGGGAGCAGAGCCTGTTAGCTGAGCTAACCTTGAGAGTGTGGAGGAGCCGACAGGCCCCTGCAGGGAGAGCGAGGGCTGAACATCCTCCCTGCGTGAGCCGCGGAAATTCAATTACAGCCTAATGAAGAGTGAGATGACCTCCCTCCGCCATCATCGCCCCCCCCTCCTCCCTCCCCTCGCCCAGCTGGAGCAGCACGGACTGTAGCCGGGCAGGTTAGAGTCTGAAAATAGATCTGTGTCTTTTCTCTTCACATCCTTTGTTCTTCACTGAACCTGTTTAACCTTCACTTGTGTTTTACATCTGTAAATGTGTCAGACGAGTAAACGACTCTGGAGAAGGTAAAGCTAAAGTCTGATCGTTGTTTCATTCAGGCTCCAGTCACAATCACATTACATCATGACTGCAGCTTAGTAACATGCAGAACTAGACACCTACGAGATATTCAGGTGAAAACCATTTATAAAATAAACAGAGAAAACCATGTGACCTCCGGTCTGAACCTGATGATCCACAACACGACGCTCTCCGAGGTCGTCAGAGCTCCGACACACTCCACGACGAGATCAGTGTGAAGAGAGAGGAGCTCTCAAGTTTTCACCTTCGACGGATGAGAAACTACAGACGCACTAAAATAAAGAATTGTGTCCTCGGAGTCAGATATGAATAGTTGTATTAATGAATATATATATTATATATAACAGGAGAGAGGAGGCTGATCTATAATTACACAACAAAGAACATATTGATAATCATCACCTCAGAATATTACACACTGATTCCTCTGGAAGTCCAATTAAAACATTCCTTCATATCCTCTCCTCTTCTTCATTTTCTTCTTCTTCCCTCTCCGTGTAGCTGAGTGCATTATTTAACACCTCAGAGGTTGGAACTGTGAACAGGAAGTGATGCGTCACAAGATGAATACCTTGTTCCTCAGCTCCGCTCAGACCCGCTGATGAGTTTACTCTTTTGTCCTCTGATTCATAATGTGGGAGATCAGAGATGAACATTAAGTTCAGACAGAAGTGGAGAAACACGGAGCCAGGGTCACCTATCACCTGGATCACCTGGATCAGACCAGAGCACCTGGATCGCCTGGATCAGACTGGAGCACCTGGATCACTTGGTTTAGACCAGATCACCTGGATCAGACCGGATCACCTGGATCAAACCAGATCACCTGAATCACCTGGATCAGACCGGATCAGACTGGATCACCTGGATCACCTGGATCAGACCGGGGCACCTGGATCACCTGGATCAGACCGGATCACCTGGATCAACTGGATCAGATCGGAGCACCTGGATCACCTGGATCAGACCGGGTCACCTGGATCACCTGGATCACCTGGATCACCTGGATCAGACCGGAGCACCTTGATCGCCTGGATCAGACCGGAGCACCTGGATCACTTGGTTTAGACCAGATCACCTGGATCAAACCAGATCACCTCGATCACCTGGATCAGACCAGATCAGACTGGTTACCTGGATCAGACCGGGGCACCTGGATCACCTGGATCAGACCGGATCAGACTGGATCACCTGGATCAGACCGGAGCACCTGCATCACTTGGATCAGACCAGATCACCTGGATCAGACCGGCTCACCTGGATCAGACCAGATCACCTGGATTAGACTGGATCACATGGATCAGACCGGATCACCTGGATCAGACCGGATCACCTGGATCAGACCGAATCAGACCAGATCACATGGATCAGACCGGATCACCTGGATCAGACCGGATCAGACTGGATCAGACCGGATCAGACTGGATCAGACCGGATCACCTGGATCACCTGGATCAGACCGGATCACCTGGATCAGACCGGATCACCTGGATCACCTGGATGAGACCGGATCAGACCTGGATCACCTGGATCAGACCGGATCACCTGGATCAGACCGGATCACCTGGATCAGACCAGATCAGACCCGATCACCTGGATCAGACCAGATCAGACTGGATCAACTGGATCAGACCGGATCACCTGGATCAGACAGGATCAGACCAGATCAACTGGATCAGACCGGATCGATCACCTGGATCACCTGGATCAGACCCGATCACCTGGATCAGACCAGATCACCTGGATCAGACCAGATCACCTGGCTCAGACCGGATCACCTGGCTAACACCAGAAAAGCTCCCAGAGGAAGAACTTTTGGAACAATCCATTTATTTTCTCAAATTTCCACGGGTTGTGTTCTGCCAGCCTCTGCTGGTGACAATGAGACGACGGCTACGTCCATCTACCACAGCTAACGCTAACGCTGCTAACTGTTCTACATCACACAAAGACACACACACTCCGCACCGATGTTCATACGTGACGATGATCTGGTACCGAGAACTGAGTCAGACTCAAACTGAATTTAATCTTTATGCGTAGAATTTAACATGAGCACAGTTAATAACAAACCTTTGTAAAGTCAATAGATGAAGGAAACAACAAGCAGCGACTGAGTTCCAGAGGTTGAAACACAGTGTGTGTGTGTTCATACAAAGGCAAGAGCCACTTGAGATCTCAGGCCTCTGCAGCAGCTGATGCTTTAGTTTCTGAACGGCTCATTATTTGTGCAACAGCCACAAACAAACCAGTGAGTCAGTGTGTGTGTGTGTGTGTGTGTGTGTGTGTGGCAGCAGATTGTGAAGGAGCGAGACATAAAGATGAGAAAATGCCTCAGACTAATAAAAAGCTCCACCTGCTGCAGCTGAGCTCATGTCCCTGTGTGTGTGTGTCTGTGTGTGTGTCTGTGCGTGTGTGTCTGTGCGTGTGTGTGTGTGTGTACCCTTGTCACTGAAGTCGTCGACCAGGATGACCTCGGCGATGAGCTGCGGAGGTGAGCGGTTGAAGATGCTGTGAACCGTCCTCAGCAGCGACGACCAGCCCTCGTTGTGGAACGGGATGATGACGCTGGTGTTGGGAAGCTTCTCCGCATACAGCTTCTGTCTGCAGCTGCACACACACACACACACACACACACACACACACACACACACACACACACACACACACACACACACACACACACACACACACACACACACACACACACACACACACACACACACACACACACACACACACACACACACACACACACACACACACACACACACACACACAGTCTTTACAAACGGTCCCAGGCTGATCCTGAATCCCCTGAGACAGACTCCAGCCCTCAGGACTCACGCTGCGTGGCGGATGTCGGGGACGGAGCGGTTGAGGGAGATTCGGTCGCTGACGTAGATGTTGAACCCGTTCTCCCTGTAGGCCTGGTCCACCCGGTCGGTGTCCGTCAGGGGGAAGGCCCGCCCCTGTTCCCCGTTACCTGCAGCGAGCACAAAGGTGAACACATGACCACGAGCTCAGAGCATCAGACGAGTCGCTGCTGCAGAATCACACACTGTCCAGGAGTTATTAATAATGGTTAATAATTAATAAGTTTTTATGTTGATTCAACAATGGGTTAGGGTTAAATAATGAGGTGAAGAATTAAACGTAGTGCCACTAAAACTTGGGGGTTAGGGTTAGACCTTAACCCTAGCCAAAACTACCGACCAACGCTCTGATGGTGAGTTAATACATTAATATCAATCAATATCAAAGTTTAAAGACCTTTTAGAAAAAGACCACATGTCCTAAAACACGTTTTTAATGAAAATCAAACTCACGTTCAGATTCACACACAATCGCCTTTAACTTCACACTGAAAACACATTCAGCTCATGTGGAAAATACAAACATAACTGATACAACATATACCTCTACCAACACATTCCATGAGAGAAAGAAACCAGCTGATGAAACACGATGAAATAAACATGAACTCTTTGGACAGTTTCATGTTTTACTGCTTCATATTCCAGAGTGTTACTAAAACAGACCAGTGGACTCAACAACATTCATCTTCCACAGACAGTTTCATTAAACAGAAACAGGAAACAGAACCTCTGGACTTCAGGGGCTCGTTCCACACGTAAACTCATTACATATAATTTACAGTGTTTGTATAGAAGCTGATTTCCCTCAACAGACAATAAAACGGAGCTGGTGATTATTGTAGCAGATATAAAGTGTGTTCGCAGATTTACAGCCCTGCTGCAGCGTGTGTGTGTGTGTGTGTGTGTGTGTGTGTGTGTGTGTGTGTGTGTGTGTGTGTGTGTGTGTGTGTGTGTGTGGGGGGGGGGGGGGGGGGGGGGGGGGGGGGGGGGGGGGTCTGGACCCACCGGAGCGAGACGCGTCTCTTCTGATGGTGTCGTAGTCGTGCCAGTCTTTCCTCCGCACACCATCACGTCCCACCTGAGCATCCTTCCCCATCCGTTTAACACCCTGGAGAGACACGAGAGACACATGAACGAGCGGTCGTGAACACAGCAGTTTGTTCATCACCACCAAGGGTTTGTTATACAGTCCGACCGACACGTCGTCCCGAAACAACTCTTCCCTAAATCTCTTTTTATTTATTATCCAACAAACTTTAACGGAGAAGCGGCACAAGCATTTCTACTGTTGGTTCCAAGGACAGTCAGGAGATTTGAGTGTCGGTGACCACAAACCACCACATGCACGTTGCAGTGATGTGAAATAACACAAAGGCGATGACACAGACTCTGTGTGAGGATCATCTGAATTTTGATTCAGAGGATAAATAAAGTCATCAGATTACAACCACTGATCATAATGTGAGCGACTGGAAACTCAAACGACTCTAAAAACACAGAACAGAATATTAGTTATTATTGTTTATTGATCCATCTGGAGGTGCAGCTGCAGAAAGAGTCGACCAACTGAGTTCCGCACCTGAACGTCTCACCAGCCTCCACAAATAAATACTCAACTACTCACAAACTGTATCATTCTGTAAATACGTGACATGTTATCGTCACACAGTCGTGAGTTTTAACCGTCACTCCATCGTGCAGCAGGATTATTTAAATTTTTTATTATTTTCCTGCTGCTCCTCCGTCAGAGTCATATTCCTCCGGAGCTCAGAGTCGATCCACATAGTCTCTTCTATTTCATGCCTGACGACCGCGTGAGGAAAATATCAATGATGTGACGCACATGTCACAGAGGCCTTGCACGCGCGCATGCACGCACACACACTTCTCAGTCATCCCAGTGACTCGGTGAATTACAGGATCAGAGCACAATGAGGAATAATTAGTCTGATGGGACGAAGCAATTAGTGAAACACTTTAAATACAAACTGCCCCAATGACTGTACGACGCTCATGAATTATTAATGAGCTGGAGGAAGATGATGACACTGAATAACTGACTGTACACACACACGCACTCTGTTATTATCACATGGTGGACAAATGTGTGTGTGTGTGTGTGTGTGTTATCATTCCATCCTCTGCTCACTAACTCCTCATGCAGGAGCCTAATATAGAAATGCATTCAGTCCTCCCACTGTTCTTCTTCTTATTCTTCCTCCTCTCTTCTTCCTCTCATGCCTCTTCCCTTGTCTCTCCTCCTCCCTCTGTCCTCGCTGTGTCACGGAGGAAACCTGACAAGCAGCGAGATTCCATCTGTGCACATTTATAGTAAAACAGCAGCGAGAGATGTGCCGCCCCATTTCCTCCTGATTAAAGTTTCAGCGCACGTCTCCGTGATATTCCTCTGGGGCTTTTCCTCTCCGCTCGACGAGACCTTGAACAACAAGACAAGGAGAGAGGAGAAGTTTTCAGCTCACGTGAGCTCATGTTTGGTTTGGAGGAGGCAGAACGTGGGCGACGACGGTAATCGAGTTCGACAAGAGAAGCAGATGAGTATGAAGAAGATGGAATAATCTGGAGGAACAGATGGGAGACGAGATCACGTGCGTGTAATCAAAGAGACGAGCAGAAGAACTCGTCTGTAACTCACAACACGTTCGCCTTCATCAACAATCGACTCGTCGGTTCTGGATCTTCTCTGACTCACAGAAGATAAATGATCAAACGTCGACTGTTCACTTCTAAGTTCTCTGCAGATGACGACGGTTTGAAAATCATTTGAAAAACCAGTGCGACCAACGAAAGTGTTCAGCTGCAGGTGACAGTTTTGTGTTTGCATGTTTGTCATTTTCTTCTGTTTTGTCATTTCATGAAATAAAAACTTTCATAGAGAATAAAAAGTTGAAGCCAGAAGAAGAAGGATGCTGTTTCTCTTTTCTCTTCAGGTTCAGTTTAATGGAGGAGAAATTGAGACTCATTTAAACTGAGGACGAAGAGACATAAAAATCATTTGTCAACAGTTTTACAAGACGACTTCAGTTCCACAGACTTGAGGCTGGAACTCAGTCGACACTGATAATCTCCAGCATCACGGAGCTGCTCGTTCCACTCGAGGCATTTTTCTGCTCTATTAATATTCAGGCCCCGACACAAACACAGTGCCGGGACAACATCTGGAACGACATCACAATCAACACGGACTGTTTCGTCTCCATCAAACTCTTTATGATGATCTGACAGACACACAGAGACCGACAGGAAGTGACTGGTCACCGACATTTTACTGGTCAGTTTCAGTGATGAGGAAGAGGCCACATGTCAGTGTTTACACACAGATCCACACGAGACAGACTGAGGGCGTCAGCTTACCAGCACCAGAACCAGGACGTCGTGGGTCTGTTCCTCTCTGTGACCTCGATGGAGGGATTAGTGGATTATGGCGAGCTGCTCTAAACGCCTGTCTAACCTCATTTCCATGTTGCCGTGGTCTTTCTGTTAATCTGCCCAGCTGCAGATTATGTTTGCTGTTGGGTCAGATCGGGCCGGATCGGTGCTGCGGTGGGTTTAGGCTCCAAGCAGCTGTTTCTCTGATCCTGTCCCAGTGGAAAGGTTTGGATGTGTCCTCCCTCATCGCGTCCTGAGTGTCTTTATAGTTTCATCAGGATTAGATGACTCTTCATCATGAACTCACAGTGCAGATAAAGATACCAGCACAACAAGAACCTTCATTTAACAGGTTCATGTTATAGGAGCTGGTGAAATATACTTTCTTGTCATTCATTTTACTGCAGCACTTGTTCATATATTTATCTCATCTATATCTTATCATATCTTTATCTTTACTTTATCTTTACTTTATCATCCCTGTCCTTCTCCGAGGGGAGGAGTCAGACGTCCCGGTCCTTCTCCAGGGGGAGGAGTCAGACGTCCAGGTCCTTCTCCAGGGGGAGGAGTCAGACGTCCCGGTCCTTCTCCAGGGGGAGGAGTCAGACGCCCCAGTCCTTCCCTTATCGTTTCCTGCTGAGAGTCAACAGCAGTGAGGAGAGAAGCTTTTCTGTTCTGTCAGATCACACAGCTCTAACTCCACTCTCCCCCAGAGGCACAATTACCTTGCCTGTTTTACCTCCCCTCGTCTCTCTCCTCCCCCTTTTCACAGACGAGTCAATCTGACCCGGCTCATCACGCTCACACAGGAGTTACCAGTCCTCGCTTTTTAAAAGTAGTCCACTGCAGCAGTGTGCCCTCCACCAGCCTCCACCCGTCACACATCCAACGAGCTGCTGATCCTACTCTCTGAATCACATCATCTTCTGCCAAGTGGCTTTGCCAGCAAACGCTTCTCTTTGCTGTGGTATATTTGAAAATGCCTCTCAGCTGTGGGAGTTGCCTCGACACTGTCCCACTCTCTCTGGGAGGAGTCTCTCCGTCCACACGAACACCTGAGGTCACATGTGACATGTAGGCGTGTGCACTAACAGGAAGTGGATTGATATAATAAATGTTGCTGACAGAGTCGGCGACATTGTAATTCATTGTCCATGTTGCGTTCACTGCTGGTACGCGAGTCAAGAAAAGCCACGGTTGGTGTTTGTGTTTGTGATTGTTTCTGTTCAGACTACAACACGGCCGTCAGGGTCCACAGTCTCAGTTTCAGGGACTGAGACACAGAGTTGATCTGTAGTAAACTGAAGTGTATCCATTTGGATGTGGCCTCGGGCGGTGGAGATGGAGACGAGTGGGAGTAAACTGAGAAATCTTCTGCAAAGAAACAAAAAAAAAAACTTTTGACACTTGAGAGAAAACTGCTCACAGCTCGCCCCCTAGGTTCTGGCTCCACTGCCTGGAGGTGGAGGGTCTCTGGGTGGAGACCTACCTGGAGGTGGAGGGTCTCTGGGCGGAGACTGAGGCCTGGAGGAGGAGCCCTGAGGTGGAGGGTCTCTGGGTGGAGACCTGCCTGGAGGTGGAGGGTCTCTGGGTGGAGACCTGCCTGGAGGTGGAGGGTCTCTGGGCGGAGACTGAGGCCTGGAGGAGGAGCCCTGAGGTGGAGGGTCTCTGGGTGGAGACCTGCCTGGAGGTGGAGGGTCTCTGGGTGGAGACCTGCCTGGAGGTGGAGGGTCTCTGGGTGGAGACCTGCCTGGAGGTGGAGGGTCTCTGGGCGGAGACTGAGGCCTGGAGGAGGAGCCCTAAGGTGGAGGGTCTCTGGGTGGAGACCTGCCTGGAGGTGGAGGGTCTCTGGGTGGAGACCTGCCTGGAGGTGGAGGATCTCTGGGCGGCGACTGAGGCCTGGAGGAGGAGCCCTGAGGTGGAGGGTCTCTGGGTGGAGACTGAGGCCTGGAGGTGGAGACCTGAGGTGGAGGGTCTCTGGGTGGAGACCTGCCTGGAGGTGGAGGGTCTCTGGGTAGAGACTGAGGCCTGGAGGAGGAGACCTGAGGTGGAGGGTCTCTGGGTGGAGACCTGCCTGGAGGTGGAGGGTCTCTGGGTGGAGACTGAGGCCTGGAGGAGGAGCTCTGAGGTGGAGGGTCTCTGGGTGGAGACCTGCCTGGAGGTGGAGGGTCTCTGGGTGGAGACTGAGGCCTGGAGGAGGAGCTCTGAGGTGGAGGGTCTCTGGGTGGAGACCTGCCTGGAGGTGGAGGGTCTCTGGGTGGAGACTGAGGCCTGGAGGAGGAGACCTGAGTTGGAGGGTCTCTGGGTGGAGACCTGCCTGGAGGTGGAGGGTCTCTGGGTGGAGACTGAGGCCTGGAGGAGGAGACATGAGGTGGAGGGTCTCTGGGTGGAGACCTGCCTGGAGGTGGAGGGTCTCTGGGTGGAGACTGAGGCCTGGAGGAGGAGCTCTGAGGTGGAGGGTCTCTGGGTGGAGACCTGTCTGGAGGTGGAGGGTCTCTCGGGGGAGACCTGCCTGGAGGTGGAGGGTCTCTGGGTGGAGACTGAGGCCTGGAGGAGGAGACCTGAGTTGGAGGGTCTCTGGGTGGAGACCTGCCTGGAGGTGGAGGGTCTTTGGGTGGAGACCTGCCTGGAGGTGGAGGGTCTCTGGGTGGAGACCTGCCTGGAGGTGGAGGGTCTCTGGGTGGAGACTGAGGCCTGGAGGAGGAGCCCTGAGGTGGAGGGTCTCTGGGTGGAGACCTGCCTGGAGGTGGAGGGTCTCTGGGTGGAGACTGTTCAGTTTCGTCCACTGCAGGATGTGAGTCAGTGTTTATATCATCGGTGCCAACAAGCCTCTGCTGCCAAACACAAGACAAACTCTCCTTTAAATGTTCCTGCAGCTCAACATTCATCTTCATCTAATTCCACATATATCGATTGTTGAACAAACAACAGTGAGAAACGATCAGAGATGACCTGTCAGACAAGTTCTGGTTCAGTACAACAGAACTGAAACAGATCCTCCTCTAACCTCCTGCAGGTGACCCAGACGATACTAAAGAAGAGATGATTCCACGTCATTCCAGTCCGGTTTAAGTTTGCAGTTTAACGGGAGACGTCGTGTGATGGATGTGACAGACGTCGTGTTGTCGCTGACATGATCACGAGCTGGAGTCCAAACAGGCGTGATGCTGCTCATCATGTCTGAGGGAGAGACACGGTTCCCTCGTCCCATCATGCTCCTGGGATCTGTCCTCCAGGCCCCGCCCCCTTCAGGGGTCCAGGTGAGGGTCAGAACATCTGCACTGCTGTTGTTGAGTGGGACATTTCACTCCTCTTGCGGAGAGTTCAAGACAGATGGGTTATTTCACCAGTTCACCAGATTAATTTCTATAAAAAACATTTAAATTCCAGGGGAGATGTAATTTAATATCTTCATGAGGAAGAGAAAACCTGCAAATGTCCATCAGGGCAATTAACTCACTCACTTACGGCAGAAAAGGTTTTTTTTTAGTTTGGCTGAGGAGGAAGAGTTGGCATCTGATGATCAAGTTGTGTTTTCACAGAACAGATGACTGCATTTGTCTGTTAATCAAACTTTCTAACTGTCAAACGTTCAGATTCTCACAGTGGACGACTTCGCTGTTTGTTTCATTTCGTTGTACATTTAGTTTTCGTTCCGTTGGTGTCGACGTCTCTCGCTGTTGGACTTTCTGACAGAAAACATTCTGATCAGTGCAGGAAGTTCTGAGGAAGCCGTCGCTCCATGTGAGGTCGTTCTGTCCGATCCGTGGCTCCTCTGTTTTTTCCCAGAACCCCCTGTTGTCTGAGCAGTGTGTTTACCTCCCCCTCGTCTCACCCACTCACCCTTCCCCCTGGCGAGCGCTCTGCTGCCGGGTTTGGCTGCGCTCAGCGTGGGCGGCCCCGAGCCACGGAGAGGACACGGGACAGATGTGGCTTACATAACAATCAGCAAATCAGTTTTCTCTGCGCCGCTAATCCTGCTAGCTTCCCTCCACAGGCTCCTCCATCCGAGCCAAGCTGCTCTGTGCCGGGCCGGGCCAGACGGCCCAGGGCAGCGTGGCTCCTTCACTGTGAGGACGATGAATCGACAGGCTGAGCGGGGAGAGCGTGAACATCACCGCTGGAAGACGATGATCAGCATCAGTCAGTGACACAGTGAGTGAGGGCCAATCAGGCCAGAGGATGAGAGTCTGGATCCAACGGACCGACAGAGAACATGATGTGAAACAAACTGGTTCATAATGAGGAACAAGGTGTAAATCTACCTCATCTCCATGAACACGCAGCAGTTCACCTCAGACAGAAGACGAAGTGACTCGTCAGATTCAAGAGGACGATACGAGTTCATGACGTGCAGCTCGTCACTACTCCA
>NC_061516.1:27835000-27847500 GCF_022379125.1 Scophthalmus maximus | reverse complement strand
TGAAGAAGAGAAGAACAAACAGATGTTCTACACTGACGTCAGCTCATGAAGGACACTGGACGCTCGCTGACTGACCTTCACGTGTCAGAGGTCGAGCAGTGATGAATGAACAGTGTACGTTTTCCTGGAAGAGCAACAATCCTCTTCTGGACTTTGACCACAGCTGATTACATCTAGAGGAAAAACAGAGCCTGGCCTGCAGAGGACTGAGATATGAATTATGAATGTAGTCTGATCTACATCTGGGATTAACCAGGTTAAACTGTTTAGGCTCGGTCGAATTCTGACATTTATCTAAATGTCTTGAGGTTTGGTCCGACCGTCTGTCTGTAACTTATATGATTCATTATTGATTCATTTTCTCAGATGAATCAATAATTCCATCCAAAAGCCTCGGCAGGATGCTTTGAGTTCCAGTCCCTGGAGGCAGTTTAGACCTGAACCACGAGGTCACAAACATTAATGTGAGTTCTGAACATTAATATGAGATCTGAAAAGCAGCAGGTCAAAGAAACATGTTGCTTTACAAAGAGCTCAGAGAAAATCATCAACAAGGAAACACCACCACAGAACCACAGAACCTCAGAACCACAAAACCTCAGAACCTCAGATCCATAAAACCTCAGAACCTCAGAACCTCAGATCCACAAAACCTCAGAACCACAAAACCTCAGAACCTCAGATCCACAAAACCTCAGAACCCCAAAACCTCAGAACCACAGAACCTCAGAACCACAAAACCTCAGATCCGCAAAACCTCAGAACCACAAAACCTCAGAACCTCAGAACCACAAAACCTCAGAACCTCAGAACCACAGCTCCTGGAAAAACCTGGCAAACGCAGCAACGGTCCAGAAGAACTAAAGAGTGGAACATGGTCTTCAGTCAACAAGTATCTGGAACACGGGACGCAGACACAATCCATCCAAACTTCAGGCCTTGGAGCAGATCTGAGAGTGAACCAGGTTCATCTTCTACAATCCAACTTTATGTACTAAACAATGAACTGAACAAGGAAATTATTGTTTCATCAGATTATTCATTCACGATACATTAATCCAGTTTGATTCTGTACATGTGACTAAACTTACATACCAACACTCAGACAGTCTGGACACACACACACACACACACACACACACACACACACACACACACACACACACACACACACACACACACACACACACACACACACACACACACACACACACACACACACACACACACACACACACACACACACACACACACACACACACACACACACACACACACCATGAAAGGCTCCATTCAGCAGCTCTCGCCTCATTTGAATACGAGAGGAAACTATTGTTGCAGCTCTGTGAATGTTTGTGGAGAAACAAACGGTTTCTTCTTCTTCTGCAGTTTATTTCTGCAGATGATTCAACTCAAGCTGTTTCCCTCAAACAGAAAACTGATGAAACAAGTTTATTAAACCACATTTCCTCAAGTCCTTCAACGTGTTTCTGTCTCACTTCTACACTAACATGTTCCACAAGGTGAAACCAGACAGATCATCTTCCTCCTCCTGTCACACAAATATGAACGTACGAGTCAACGAGAGAAAAGAACATGATGTTCAAACATGAGAGACACAACAAGCTGGTTTGACAACTTCACACAACTCGTCACAGGTTGAACAACTCTTTGTCTTGTTAGTCTTGAAGGACAAAACTAATTCTGGCTTCACTTCGTTGTTCTCGAGTGAAACGACGGACACAGAGCTTGAAAAGTGTCGTCTGTGTTTTTCTGTGTGGAGTTTGCATGTTCTCCCTGAGTCTGTGTGGGTTCTCCGGGTTATCCAAGTTCTCCAGATCCTCCCACAGTCCGACACGTGAAGCTGAGGTGAGCTGGACTACGAAGAGAGTTCAACGTACTGGCTGTGATTGACTGAACCTCACATCGACCTGAACATGAAGCTGATGATCAACGTCTCATTATCTCTGGTTTCCTCTGGTGACGAGCTCGTTCACGTGAAAGAGGCGGAGTCTGTGATTACAGACGACATCGTCAGCCCCATAAATAAAGTTTTTAATAAGATATGAGATGAAACGCTGACCCCTGCAGGTCAGATTGGTGTAAGCGACTTGTAAAAGTGACTTTCCACAAAGTGAAATGAAAATAATGTGATCGAACAAGTCAGATAAAAAAAGAACCACCCAAAATATCATCACAAATTTTAAAGTCTAAAAATATCCTGTAAATAATCAGAGGACTTTATGAAGTTTGAGTGAATAATTTGTCTGATGATGATGAAACAGTGATGAAGAGGGACCTTCACTTCATGAGCTACAATCAATCTCTAATCAGTAATCACAATATCTCTCAGATATGCTTCGTCATAAACACTAACGCACCTCTGACCCCATGACGCACCTCTGACCTTTGACCCCACGACCTATGACGCGTCGTCGGTGTGACGTCACGTCAAGACTTCCTGAAGTCGCGTTGTTCTAACTTCACTGCGACGTGTCTCCGACTGACGACCCGAACACACACACACACACACACACACACACAGAGGAGCCACGGTTCGGGCGTAAAGCGTCAGACACGGACTCGGTATCGAACCTCCGCCTCACTGCGTCGCCTCGGCGGCGACGGGAGCCACCGACACACCGGAGCCACCGACACACCGACACACCGGAGCCACCGACACACCGACACACCGGAGCCACCGACACACCGACACACCGGAGACCACCGACACACCGGAGCCCACCGACACACCGGAGCCACCGACACACCGGAGCCACCGACACCGGAGCCCACCGACACACCGGAGCCACCGACACCGGAGCCCACCGACACCGGAGCCCACCGACACCGGAGCCACCGACACACCGGAGCCACCGACCGCGCCGCGCGTCTCTCACCTGATCCGGCGCAGGGCCGCCCCCTCCCGGGCCGTCCTCCGTGTTGTCGAGCGAGTTGTCGAACACTCGGTCCCGGTACAACGACCACAGTCCGACGTTGGGGAAGAAGAGCAGCGCGGCGACGAGCAGCCCCGCGACCTGCAGCAGCCGCTTCTGCTTCCGCCTCATGTCTCCGGCGGGACGCGAGCGACGAGTCCGGAAGCGTCGCGTCTCTCGGCGGCGGCAACTTTCCGTGTGACCGGGAGCTCGAGGCGCGAGCACCGGAGCTGTGACGCGGCGCGGCGGCGAGCTGCGCCGCTAGGGGGCGCGGCGCTCCGGGAGGGGGAGGGGGAGGGGGACTTTTATCTGTTGATTTGTTTTAATAAATTCAGTTCTTTAATGGAACAATCTTTACACTGCGCCGAGTTTCCTCCTGTGAGAGGAAGTTAAAGACAAACTACATCACTCTGACGACACGTGATGCCTTCACGTGCACCTCGGAAATAACACACTGCGTCTGTCTCCTGGAACAACCACGTGTTCATCGGTCAGTAACATGCTGGTTCCAGTCACATCGCGTGAATATAGATAATTCTTTCCTCTGTTTCCTGTTTATTTACAGCCTATGGTCCAAACATCCAACAGGTGAAATATGACTGGACCAGGAAAAGTCCTCGTGGTGTCACTCTGATGGAGCGTTGGACGTGAGGCCTCCTGCACAGTCGTAGGATTTGTCAGCCTGAATAAAAAGTGATTTCATGATGACATGTTTCATCCAGAAAATACAAATGTCATTCACCTCATTGAATGTGTCACTTCATGTCTCTTCTCCTGACTTCTCTCTGAATCTGTCAGTTGCTGTCTGTGTTGCTGATCAGGGAGTAATAATAATAATAATAATAATAGTAATAGTAACCATGACGACTCCCGGATGTAAATCCTGGACGATCCCTGCAGGAGCAGCCACACCTGATCTGTACACACAGACCTGAGCCGATCGTTACCACATGACGCCTCACACACACACACACACACACACACACACACACACACACACACACACACACACACACACTCTCTGTGATGATGATGATGATCATGCACGTGGATAACAATATATTAAGAAGCTGAGCTAGGTGAAGTTGTTCAGTGACCAGTGATGTTGTCGACTGCAGCTAATTAATATTGATTCTGGCCAAACAACAAAACCACACAGAGAAAGAAAGAGTCAGCTATTCCTCTCTGATTCTGATCCTCTGATTCTGATCCTGGATTCATGTTGATCTGAAGAACTACTGTCTGAGATCACTTCAGCCTGGTGTTTCTTCTCTCAGATTAACAGTCCATAATAATCCTCCTCTGCATAGATGCATGTACACAACATCACTACAGACTGAATGTGACAAGAGATACTGACACACACACACACACACAGAAACAGACACACACACACACATACACAAAAACACACACACACACACACACACAGAATAGTAAAACATCAAGAGAAGCAAGAACACAAAAAACAAGATCGAAGAGCAAACAGATCAATATATAAATACAAAAATATATAAAAGCAAGGCAAACTGTAAAAATATCGTCTCTTAATATTCGTTTTTTGGGGGGGAAAGTACAAACTCCATACCTTTCAAGAACTGAACACAAACAATAGGAAACAAAAGCAGTTGGACAACTTTAGGGCAGAAATATAAAAGTAAAAAATGTTAAAACAAAAGAAAATGAAATTTCTAAAATGATTTTAAGTCAGATGATCAGAGGATAAACTGAAATAATTGAAGAATGTTGAGGAAGATTTAACAGAGGATGAGGAGCCAGACATTGTTCACCTTCTTTACTTCTGCATCTCTGTACACGTGGAGCTTCTCTCTCATCCATGATCCATCCTCTGTGACGAGGGTCGGTTCACTCAAGACAAACAGAAAAAGAAAGAGTTTTTTTATTGTCTGCTGACTTTCTGTTCTTCAGTGTTCCTGCTCGCACCACTTCTGTCTGTAACCTGCAGAGATATGGATTCACAAAGTGCTGCAGAAATCAATGTGAGTGGAGACGGAGGAGTGTGACAGATAGAACAGAGAGCAGAACAAACCTGAGCACAAAGTCTCAGACGAGGTTCGTACTGTGGATGTGTTGTGATGATTCAATATATGAACCAGTTAAAGTCGAGGACACAAATTCTCTACGACCACCAGACATTTCAGTCGTGAAGAGGAAACTGAATCTGAAGTGCTGCTGATGACAAATGATTAGAATATGACTGTAAAGAGAGCGATGTGAAGAAGGTCTGGTGAATAATGTTGAAACTCCCTCAGTCTTCACCTGGACCAGATTCGATATAAAACCATAAACCAGCGGCGTGTCTCTACCTGCACCATCGGAGCTCTGATGGCTGAAGTGGACGGATGCTGATCGTTGATCAGAAAGAACTGAATGACAGAGTCAGTGTCTCACGTCTTTCAGTCTCTCCCACCAGGGCAACAGACAGACTAACAGGACGCACAGTAAATTACCACTGAGCCTTTGATACGAGTTATAAAGTGAAGTTACGCTGGATCAACGTAAATCCTGCAGAGCTGCCGTCTCCCTGAGCGTCCTGGGCCGGATGAAGACGGAGGACATGTCCGATCCATCCTGAGTCCAGTCTGGTAATAATCTTTGTCCACGACCTCTACGAATCCATCTCATTCTGGGGAACTTGTCTCTATGAGTGTTGGAGATTATGATTTCATGATGTACATTGTTTGGTTGAGTTGAAGGAGACAGTAGGTCCTTGGTAGAGCAACGTCCTCTATTGACTGACAGTCTGGCTATTTCCTGTTCTTCTGTTTACTTCCTACCTCGTTTTACTTCTCGTCTTCGTCCTGTTTGCTGTTTCCATGATCGTCTGCTTCGGCCTGAGTCCAGTGTCCTGCTCTCAGTCCCTCAGTTCACTTTGAATTGGTTTAGTTCTGTCCTGTCCTTTCCTGTTCTGTCCTGTCCTGTTCTGTTCTGTCCTGTTCTGTCCTGTCCTGTCCTGTTCTGTCCTGTCCTGTTCTGTCCTGTTCTGTCCAGTCCTGTTCTGTCCTGTCCTGTTCTTTCCTGTCCTGTCCTGTTCTGTCCTGTTCTGTCCTGTCCTGTCCTGTCCTGTCCTGTTCTGTTCTGTTCTATTCTGTCCTGTCCTGTTCTGTCCTGTCCTGTTCTGTCCTGTCCTGTTCTGTCTGGTTCTCTCCTGTCCTGTCCTGTTCTGTTCTGTTCTATTCTGTCCTGTCCTGTCCTGTTCTGTTCTGTTCTGTTCTATTCTGTCCTGTCCTGTCCTGTTCTGTCCTGTCCTGTCCTGTTCTGTCCTGTCCTGTCCTGTTCTGTTCTATTCTGTCCTGTCCTGTCCTATTCTGTTCTGTCCTGTCTTGTCCTGTCCTGTTCTTTCCTGTTCTGTTCTGTCCTGTCCTGTACTGTTCTGTTCTGTCCTGTCCTGTCCTGTTCTGTCCTGTCCTGTTCTGACCTGTCCTGTTCTGTTCTGTCCTGTTCTGTTCTGTCCTGTCCTGTCCTGTTCTGTTCTATTCTGTCCTGTCCTGTCCTATTCTGTTCTGTCCTGTCTTGTCCTGTCCTGTTCTTTCCTGTTCTGTTCTGTCCTGTCCTGTACTGTTCTGTTCTGACCTGTCCTGTCCTGTCCTGTCCTGTTCTGTCCTGTTCTGTTCTGACCTGTCCTGTTCTGTTCTGACCTGTCCTGTTCTGTCCTGTTCTGTTCTGTCCTGTTCTGTTCTGTCCTGTTCTGTTCTGACCTGTCCTGTTCTGTCCTGTCCTGTCCTGTTCTGTTCTGTTCTGTTCTGTCCTGTTCTGTCTTGTCCTGTTCTGTTCTGTCCTGTCCTGTCCTGTCCTGTTCTGTTCTGTTCTGTTCTGTTCTGTCCTGTTCTGTCTTGTCCTGTTCTGTTCTGTCCTGTCCTGTCCTGTCCTGTTCTGTTCTGTTCTGTTCTGTTCTGTCCTGTTCTGTCTTGTCCTGTTCTGTTCTGTCCTGTCCTGTCCTGTCCTGTTCTGTTCTGTTCTGTTCTGTTCTGTCCTGTCCTGTCCTGTCCTGTTCTGTTCTGTCCTGTTCTGTTCTGTCCTGTCCTGTTCTGTCCTGTCCTGTCCTGTTCTGTTCTATTCTGTTCTGTTCTGTTCTGTTCTGTCCTGTCCTGTTCTGTTCTGACCTGTCCTGTCCTGTTCTGTTCTGTCCTGTCCTGTTCTGTCCTGTTCTGTTCTGTCCTGTTCTGACCTGTCTTGTCCTGTTCTGTTCTGACCTGTCCTGTCCTGTTCTGTTCTGTCCTGTCCTGTTCTGTCCTGTTCTGTCCTGTTCTGTTCTGTCCTGTTCTGTCCTGTCCTGTCCTGTTCTGTTCTGTCCTGTTCTGTCCTGTTCTGTTCTGTTCTGTTCTGTCCTGTCCTGTTCTGACCTGTCTTGTCCTGTCCTGTTCTGTTCTGTCCTGTTCTGTCCTGTTCTGTCCTGTTCTGTCCTGTCCTGTCCTGTTCTGTTCTGTCCTGTCCTGTTCTGACCTGTCTTGTCCTGTTCTGTCCTGTTCTGTTCTGTCCTGTTCTGTCCTGTTCTGTTCTGTCCTGTCCTGTTCTGACCTGTCTTGTCCGGTTCTGTTCTGTCCTGTCCTGTCCTGTCCTGTTCTGTCCTGTTCTGTCCTGTCCTGTTCTGACCTGTCTTGTCCTGTTCTGTTCTGTTCTGTCCTGTTCTGTTCTGTCCTGTTCTGTTCTGTCCTGTCCTGTTCTGACCTGTCCTGTCCTGTTCTGTTCTGACCTGTCCTGTCCTGTTCTGTTCTGTCCTGTCCTGTTCTGACCTGTCTTGTCCTGTTCTGTTCTGTCCTGTCCTGTTCTGTCCTGTTCTGTCCTGTCCTGACCTGTCCTGTTCTGTCCTGTCCTGTTCTGACCTGTCTTGTCCTGTTCTGTTCTGTCCTGTTCTGTCCTGTTCTGTTCTGTCCTGTCCTGACCTGTCTTGTCCTGTCCTGTTCTGTCCTGTCCTGTTCTGTTCTGTTCTGTCCTGTCCTGTCCTGTTCTGTCCTGTTCTGTCCTGTTCTGTTCTGTCCTGTCCTGACCTGTCTTGTCCTGTTCTGTCCTGTTCTGTCCTGTCCTGTTCTGTTCTGTTCTGTCCTGTCCTGTTCTGTTCTGTCCTGTTATGTCCTGTTCTGTTCTGTTCTGTCCTGTCCTGTCCTGTTCTGTTCTGTCCTGTTATGTCCTGTTCTGTTATGTCCTGTTCTGTCCTGTTCTGTTCTGACCTGTCCTGACCTGTTCTGTCCTGTTCTGTTCTGTTCTGTTCTGTCCTGTCCTGTTCTGTCCTGTCCTGTCCTGTTCTGTCCTGTTCTGTTCTGTTCTGTCCTGTTCTGTTCTGTTCTGTCTTGTCCTGTCCTGACCTGTTCTGTCCTGTTCTGTTCTGACCTGTCCTGTTCTGTTCTGTTCTGTTCTGTTCTGTCCTGTTCTGTCCTGTCCTGTCCTGTTCTGTCCTGTTCTGTTCTGTCCTGTTCTGTTCTGTCCTGTCCTGTTCTGTTCTGTTCTGTTCTGTTCTGTCCTGTTCTGACCTGTTCTGTACTGTCCTGTTCTCTCCTGACCTGTCTTGTCCTGTTCTGTTCTGTCCTGTCTTGTCCTGTCCTGTTCTGTCCTGTTCTGTCCTGACCTGTCCTGTTCTGACCTGTCCTGTCCTGTTCTGTCCTGTCCTGTTCTGACCTGTCCTGTTCTGACCTGTCTTGTCCTGTTCTGTCCTGTCCTGTTCTGACCTGTCCTGTCCTGTCCTGTTCTGTCCTGTCCTGTCCTGTTCTGTCCTGTCCTGTCCTGTTCTGTCCTGTTCTGTCCTGTTCTGTCCTGTTCTGTCCTGCCCTGTTCTGTCCTGTTCTGTCCTGTTCCGTCCTGTCCTGTTCTGTTCTGTCCTGTCCTGTTCTGTCCTGTTCTGTCCTGTTCTGTTCTGTCCTGTTCTGTCCTGACCTGTCTTGTCCTGTTCTGTTCTGTCCTGTTCTGTCCTGTCCTGTCCTGTTCTGTCCTGTCCTGCCCTGTTCTGTCCTGCCCTGTTCTGTCCTGTTCTGTCCTGTCCTGTCCTGTTCTGTCCTGTTCTGTTCTGTTCTGTCCTGTTCTGTCCTGTTCTGTCCTGTTCTGTCCTGTCCTGTCCTGTTCTGTTCTGTCCTGTCCTGTTCTGTCCTGTTCTGTTCTGTTCTGTCCTGTTCTGTTCTGTCCTGTTCTGTTCTGTCCTGTTCTGTCCTGACCTGTCTTGTCCTGTTCTGTCCTGTTCTGTTCTGTCCTGTTCTGTCCTGTCCTGTCCTGTTCTGTTCTGTCCTGTCCTGTTCTGTCCTGTTCTGTTCTGTCCTGTTCTGTTCTGTCCTGTCCTGTTCTGTCCTGTCCTGTCCTTCCCTGTTCTGTCCTGTTCTGTCCTGTCCTGTCCTGTTCTGTCCTGTCCTGTCCTGTTCTGTCCTGTTCTATTCTGTCCTGTCCTGTCCTGTTCTGTCCTGTTCTGTCCTGTTCTATTCTGTCCTGTTCTGTTCTGTTCTGTTCTGTTCTGTTCTATTCTGTCCTGTTCTGTCCTGTTCTGTCCTGTTCTGTCCTGTTCTATTCTGTCCTGTCCTGTCCTGTTCTGTCCTGTTCTGTCCTGTTCTATTCTGTCCTGTTCTGTCCTGTCCTGTTCTGTTCTGTTCTATTCTGTCCTGTCCTGTCCTGTCCTGTTCTGTCCTGTTCTATTCTGTTCTGTCCTGTTCTATTCTGTCCTGTTCTGTCCTGTCCTGTTCTGTTCTGTTCTATTCTGTCCTGTCCTGTCCTGTCCTGTTCTGTCCTGTTCTGTCCTGTTTTGTCCTGTTCTGTCCTGTCCTGTTCTGCTCTCTGGAGATTTCCTCGTGTCTCAGTATAAGTTAGTTTTTCCTGTGGTCTTGGGTTTTCTGAGTTTTGGTTTCTTTGGACTTCCAGGTTTTTTCGGAGACACAACTACCTGTCGTCGTGTGTCAGTATTTGGGTCCTGCTTCCTGAAAATGTGAGACACTTCGTCTTCATACAAGAGTTTTCACTGCAGTTCCACTTCCTCGTGAGGACACTGCTCTGAAAAATATATCAATATATTCATGTAGAATGATACAAGTCAACATTTTCTTTCCCATGAATAATTAGATTCTTTCCTAAATAAATATAAATGAAAAGAAAAGCCATTTTCTAGAAAAACGATTCAATTACATTCTTGACCTTCATTCAGCGTTTTCATGTGACTTTTCCTCAGCATCTGTTCACAGTCACATTACACTCCTACAGCGTGTGTGTGTGTGTGTGTGTGTGTGTGTGCCCCAGACTCCCAGCTGCTTTTCCCTCACCTTCCCATTAAGTCCATATGATTCTCTAAACACTGATGCAGGTGGAACGTCGGTCTCACTAATGGACGTCTGCTCAGCGTGAGCAGCTCAACATGTTTCATCTCCATCTCGGCTGAAGAGCAGAGGTTCTGCTGTCGCCCGACATGAGGCAGATCGATGACGCTCCGTGATGAACAGATGTGTTACGTTAAGTGTGAAGCACAGACACAGCAGCTGGTTGGAAATGTCTGTCAACGTCTAAGGTAAAACATATTTACCTCCGTCCGTCTGTTTGACCGTCCGTCTGTCTGTTTGACCGTCCGTCTGTCCGTCCGTCCGTCTGTCCGTTTCTCTGTTTCTCTGTCTGTCTGTCTGTCCGTCCGTCTGTCTGTCTGTCTGTCCGTCTGTCTGTCTGTCTGTCTGTCTGTCTGTCCGTCTGTCCGTCTGTCCTTCTGTCCGTTTCTCTGTTTCTCTGTCTGTCTGTTTGTCCGTCCGTCTGTCTGTTTGTCCGTCTGTCTGTTTGTCCGTCTGTCTGTTTGTCTGTCCGTCCGTCCGTCTGTCCGTCTGTCCGTCTGTCTGTCTGTCTGTCCGTCTGTCTGTCTGTCTGTCCGTCTGTCTGTCTGTCTGTCCGTCTGTCTGTTTGTCCGTCTGTCTGTTTGTCCGTCTGTCTGTTTGTCTGTCCGTCCGTCCGTCCGTCTGTCCGTCTGTCCGTCTGTCCGTCTGTCTGTCTGTCTGTCCGTCTGTCTGTCTGTCTGTCTGTCTGTCTGTTTGTCTGTCTGTCCATTTGTCTGTCTGTCCGTCTGTTGTCCGTCCGTCTGTCTGTCCGTCTGTCTGTTTGATCGTCCTTCTGTCCGTTTCTCTGTTTCTCTGTCCGTCTGTCTGTTTGTCCGTCTGTCTGTCTGTCTGTTTGTCCGTCTGTCTGTCCGCCTGTCTGTCTGTCTGTTTGTCCGTCTGTCTGTCCGTCTGTCTGTCCGTCTGTCTGTTTGACGTCCTTCTGTCCGTTTCTCTGTTTGTCTGTTTGTGTGTCTGTGAGCAGGATCAGATAAAGACACAGAACTGATTCCATGAGACTTGAAGGATGGGACAGAGGCCAAGAAGCAACCCATTAACTGTTGGCAAGGATCCAGACAAAGGGGCTGATCCAGGATTTATTTTACTACTTCCTTTGCAAGATAGGGCCTTTTATTTTTATTTTTCATCAATTTCCCAGGGAATAATTCATGGATGTGGATGAAAATGAATCAGGCCTATTTAGTGAACTGATATCTATCAGTGTGTGCAACTTGATTGACGGTGAGAGGACTGGTGGGTCTTGGAAGAGGGAGGTTTGGTTGGATATCTAGTGAATGAATTTCCACGAACCTTGGTGGAATGATGGGACATGGACAGAGTGAGAACTCGTCAGATTCTGGAGTGGATCCAGGAAAAGGGGCAGATCCAGGAGTTTTATCATATCATATATATATATATCATATACATATATCATATTAGGGGACTGATATCTATGACGGTGTTCAATCAATGATGAGGGAACTGTTGGGCCTGGTGAACGTGTCCCCTCTACTGAGAGTCATTCAGTTTATATTTAACTTTATCTATCTATCTATCTATCTATCTATCTATCTTTCAATCTGTCTATCTATCTATCTATCTATCTATCTATCTATCTATCTATCTATTTATCTATCTATCTATCTATCTATCTATCTATCTTTCAATCTGTCTATCTATCTATCTATCTATCCATCCATCTATCTATCCATCTATCTATCCATCTATCAGTCTATCTATCTATATATCTATCCATCCATCTATCTATCCATCTATCTATCCATCTATCAGTCTATCTATCTATCTATCTATCCATCCATCTATCTATCCATCTATCTATCCATCTATCAGTCTATCTATCTATCTATCTATCCATCCATCTATCTATCCATCTATCTATCCATCTATCAGTCTATCTATCTATATATCTATCTATCTATCTATCTATCTATCTATCTATCTATCTATCTATCTATCTATCTATCTATCTATACATCTATCTATCCATCTATCAGTCTATCTATCTATATATCTATCTATCTATCAATCTATCAGTCTATCTATCTATCAGTCTATCTATCTATCTATCTATCTATCTATCTATCTATCTATCTATCTATCTATCTATCTATCAATCTATCAGTCTATCTATCTATCAGTCTATCTATCTATCTATCTATCAGTCTATCTATCTATCTATCTATCAATCTATCAGTCTATCTATCTATCAGTCTATCTATCTATCTATCAGTCTATCTATCTATCAGTCTATCTATCTATCTAT